>NC_064282.1:35560285-35730674 GCF_019186545.1 Solanum stenotomum
CCCCCCCCCCCCCCGCGCCGCCCACCACCACCACCACCCCTACCCCATCTCCACCTCCACCCATCCACCTCCGAAATTTGTATGTTTCTCTAAAAAGAAAAAATATGTCTTTTTTTCTAAAATAAAATAAAAATTCTTGCCACTCCTCCCCCCCAAAGCTTAGCCCCACCTACCCTCCAATTTTTTTGAAAAATAAATTCATGTTTTTGAAAATTAAAGTTAATATTAATTTTTTTTATTTTTTAGCACAATTAAGAATTTTGAGTGGAAGTGAACTAAGTGATTTATTATGGGTCAATATGGATACCTATATTTTATCCATTTTGATCATATTTATAGAGACTCTTAAAATAGCTTGAAACCCATATTTATCCAATTAAAATATGAGTGATCCAAGTCATTAAATATGGGTAAAATGGTCTCATTTCATTAATATGAGCTGAAATTGCCACCCTTAACGCAATTCAAGTCCACATTCATGCTATCAAGCATTTCATTAATCAATCAATTAAGATTTATCAAGTGGACAATTAACCATTCACCTCATCCCCATTACTCCCAACACACAAGCAACAAAGGAAATACACCAATTCTACTAGAATACAAAGTTTAGGAGATAATCAATTAATCACTCCAAGAGTTAAGTCTTCTCCTTCCGGCCAATGTCCAAAGCCACACAATCTATAACAATCAAGTATTCACAATAAATTTCAGGAAATGACAATACCCACATTAATTTCTTTGAAAAATGGGTCAATCAACACAAAAAACTCAATTCCAAAAATAAGGTTCGAATCCGAAAATGAACACTTGAAAACAATAACCAATGCTTTAGGAACTCATTGGTGCAATCCATCTCGAAAAGGACTCGAAAATCAATTCACAATCTCCATTTAAGTTCAGACTCCAGTTCTTGAAAAACCTTATCATTTACCAATCAAAATCCCAAATTTTGATGTTAAAATCCATAAATAATTAAGGGAAAATGAAGTTTTAGGGTCATAAAAACTTTCCCAAATGATTTAGCACAAGAATTTTTTCAAAAATTACCTCCAACCTAATTCTTCAAAAATTGCCTTGAAGAATGGGGCTTAAACCCCAAAATTTCAAGCTTAAAAACCCCTTTCTGATGTAGAAAAGGTGACTTTGGGTTCGCAAAACCGAACCCCACAAAAGTAGGGACCTTCAATTTTGTGAGTATCACGATCGCGACCCATGGTTCTCTTAAACGCAGTCCACCTAACTAAAACCATGGGACCCTTTGCGACACTGAAGCACACCAGTACCAGAAAAACCAGCCAACTCTCAAAATATCAAAAAGACCCATGGAATTCATTCAGAATCCCGTGTACACAAACCAAATATGCAAATCTATCATACTCGACGTTCCAAACTCAATGACACCGTTGAAACACGAATTTGAGGTTTCCTTAACTCGACATTTGTGAAAACCACAAGAAACTAAGTCAGCGCCTAAAAAGACTAACACAAGCTCGGGACCTCTTAAAAATCAACCAAGACCTCCCCTAGGACTAAAATCATCCCTCGAATCCAATGGAACTCGCAAAAATTTGATCCGAGCATTTGAACCCTCGATGTTTACCAAAGTCAACTCATAAGCTAAATTTCCATAATTTCATGACTTAAGACCTCAAATCGTTAAAAGGGCTCCGAATTTATAATTGAAAAACTCTCGTGGACCAAATTCCACATTTCGGGATGGATGGAATCAATGTAATTCCATTCTGACACTTGAAATTTCAAAAGACATAAAAATCTTCTTTCTTAACAATATTAGCCTTTCAAACACAAATCTTACCAAATTCTCAACTTTGAACTCAAAGTTCAAAGACAACTTTCAAAACTCAATCATAAAAGACTTGGGGTTGATATTGGGAGGGAAAAACAATAAATTCATGAAATTTTCAAAAAATGACCAATCGGGTAATTACATTATCCACCTCTAAATATCATGTTTCTTCCTCGAATATAAAGTAAAATAAAGTACCTGAAACTTTGAAAAGAGAGAGGATTTCAGGCACACATATTTGAGTGTGCCTTCCAAGTTGCCTTACAAACTGAATGGTGCTTCTATTGCACCTTCATTGAAGCAATCTCCTTGGTCCTAAGATTTCGGACCTGCCTATCCAAGATGGTTATAGGCTCCTCGTAAAATATAACTCTTGACACAACTCAACTAAACCAAGGCAAAGTACATGGGACTCATTCGTCACGTACTTCTGAAGCATGGACACATGAAACACGGGATGTACAACTAACAAACTAGGTGGAAAGGCCAACTTATAGGACACCTCTCCCGCACGACTCAAAATCTCAAAGGGTCCAGTGAATCTATGGATTAGTTTGTCCTTCTTTCTGAACCTCATCACACCCTTCATGGGTGACACTCGGAGCCAAACATGATCACCCTCCATGAATCTCTGATCCGCATAACTCTTATGTCGACTCTGGCTACCAACAGTCTACCCTGGATCATACAGACCTGCTCCATAACATCTCCAAGAAAGTTTGTATCGGATGAAACCATCTCATTTGAAATGAACCATCCCATTAGAGACATGTATCGCCTGTCATACAACGCCTAAAAAAGGGCCATCTTAATTCTTGAATTGTAATTGTTATTGTAGGAAAACTCTGCTAAGGGAAAATGGTGATCCCTATCTAGCACCAAAATTGATCACTCGGAGCATATCCTCTAACAGTTGAATCATCCGCTTGGAATGACCATCTGTCTGAGGATGAAAAAATGTACTCATATCTAGCCAAGTACCCAAACCATGTTGTAATGCCTTCTGAAATGGAAAGTGAACAAAGAACCTGGATAAGAGACAATATAAACCAAGATTCGATCAGTTGCATAGTTTGACTGATATAAAGCTCAACTAACTTCTTCATTGTATACTTTACTCGATCCGGGATGAAGTAGGAAGAGTTGGTCAACCTATCAACCACAAGCCAAATAGAATCATAATCATTCACGGGGGTAGGTAGTCCTACAATAAAGTCCATAGTGATCCATTCTCACTTCCAAGTAGGAATAGGTATCGTATAAGATATATAATGGACCGTTGGTGCTCGCACTTGACCCTTTGGCAAGTCAAACACCTCGAAAAAAAGTATATAATATCTCTCTTCATACCACACCATCAATAATATTGGCTCAGATCATGATACTTCTTCATCGCCCCCAGATGGATGGAATATCGGGAACAATGGGTCTTCTTAAGAATTAATCTAATCAACTCGCCCACCTTAGGATCAAAGATACTTCCCTCAATCATCAAGATACCCTCAGATACAAGGATATCCTCCTTGGCTTCCTCCCTCATCACCTTGTCTCGAATGAGACACAATTTCTCATCATCAAATTGGCGCTTATGGATCTGCTCAACTAGGGAAGAATGAGCCTCTATAAAAGAAATCAAACCACCCGTTCCCTCAAAATCTGTAACCAGAAAAGACTATTGGATAACCTCTGAATATATCTAGCCAATGGTCTTTCATCCGCACTAATAGCGTTAAGGCTCCTCATGCTAGAAGTCTTCTTACTTAAACCATCTGTCACTGCATTGTCCTTCCCTCAATGATACACGATGGTGATGTCGTAGTCCTTTAGTAGCTAAAGCCATCTTTGTTGCCTCTAGTTCAAATCCCTCTAACTGAAGATGTACTGAAGACTCCCATTATTTGTGAAGACCTCATAGTGAACCCCATAATGATAATGTCACCATAGTTTAAGAACTAACACAACGACTGCCAACTCTAAATCATGGTTAGGATAGTTCCTCTCATGGGTATTCAACTATCTAGAAGCATAGGAGATCACCTTACGCTTCTACATCAGAAAACCACCTAACCCGACTCCAGAAGCATCACAATGAATAGTGAAATCTACACCCTCTTTGGGCAAAGTCAAAACAGGAGCCGAAGTCAACAAAGTCTTGAGCTTTTGAAAGCTCTCCTCACACTCATCAGACCACTAGAAGCTCACATTGTTGACACCCAATTTGACCGACCTATAACCCATCTTTAGATTGCTATTTGATTAAATATGTATTTTAAAAATTTATTTTATGATATGCTTAAAATTATATTTTTGTTTTTATCTAATCAATTGTATACTTTAGTATTCATAATTTTAAAAAAATATTATTATCATTATTTTATCTATGGTTAAATTTTAAACTATGACTTTCATACTTTCAACATTTTATTTATTTATATAGTATATATATGTGTGTGTAATGTGTGTGTGTATATATGTGTGTGTTTGTGTGTGTATAGTATACTTGTTATTTTATGTATTAGTAGTTTATTAATTAAATAGAAATCTATTTAACCTTCCATTGAACTATTTAATCCATGACCTTTCTTTTTAAATTTTATGTCAATTCTAGCCCATTTGTTTATCCAATTTATGCCCTTTTGAATCATATTTTAAACTCAAACCCATATTTTAATCATATCCATCCATCACATTTAGATCTACACTCTAAACCCATCTAAGCCACTCATTTGTTTGATCAATGATTAGGATTAAACTCCCATCTCATTTTCAATTCTAATTGAATACACTCTAGATCCCAACGAAATCAAAAAATAAATATTTCCCAGAAATTACCGCTCTTCTTCTCTTCTCCATCGCTGCCCAACCAATAGTAGCTACCACCGTTTCGCCTCCCAACCGGACCATCGTGCAACCACCTCACAACCTCTTCACCACAAAACAAACAACGCCAGTCGCCCTTCTCTCTCCTTATCCTGTTCCGACCCGTGAGAATTGGCAAAAACCTCATACCACCAATCGAACCATATCCTCTATCTCTTCCTTTCTCTTTTCTCCTCTACTTCCCTGCTTGTGTTTTCTCAGCTACATTGCAATTTCGGTGAGGAGGGACGATGACCAATGAGTTGGTGGCCAGCATCCGCATTCCTCTCTTTTCGTCGTCGAAGACGGTGCAGAAAACATTATCAAGAGCACTGCTGCTCCACCGTCAAGGCAGTCACTTCCTAAGGTTAGGTATGAATCAATCATTTTACCGGCCTTATGTTAGGAAAAGCTTCAATAAATGTATCTGGTATGTAATTATAACATCAAATTATTATTCCCTCTATTGGACCCTTTGGTTTCTTCAAACGATTATCAGATTTTGCATTTACAAATTTCTTATTTGTTTGTCATGGTTAAGAATACGGAATATAAGATCTGTTCTTGGTTTGCTGGTGTTCATATTCATATTCTTTCACTTGAATTGTGTATATACCTAACACGGAAACTTATCTTAGTGATATTATAACCATCTGCTAGTGAGGGAAATGCGAAATGATGACGTGGTTTTAAAATTATTGATTCGTACTCACTACCTTATTTGAATTTGAACCAGAATCTTTATCCAATTTGATAACATTTAATATGATAATTTGATTCTTCCTAATTGTCTCTAATTCAATTATTTCCCTTAATTCTCTAATTTAGCCGGCTATCTGGAATTGTCTCTATTTAGTTTTATTCTTTTAATTATGATTAACAACAAATTTTGTGACAAATTGGTATGTGAATGCGTAGTGCCTTGGACTCTTGATGTGTTTTGTTTCTTTATTCAGATTGATTACTTTCTTGCCTTATTTAAATCTTTTACAGATTCTTACTTTCCTGAATTTAGGATAATTTGTCTAAATTAAGAAAAAATATATCTTGTTTGATTTTGTCAGAATATTGCCTTCCCATTAGTGACCCTATATTCTTCACTGTATAATCTGCCCATCTTGATCACTCTAAAGACGACTCTCAGACAGACACTCTACATGCGCTACATTTTTTATTTGTCATTGGAACACCTCTCATTGGCTATCACGAGCACAATTTAGATAATACTCTTATATATTACATCCTGAGTTTCTCTCATTTTAGATCTCACATAAATTTAGTTTCGTTTATTAATTATCTGCTTAATCGGTTAGTAACCTTTACTAAGTATTATTATTATTATTATTGTGAATTTTTATCATTATTTATTTTATGATACAAAATGGAAGCGTCCAGATTAGTCCTATTTCTTACAACATAAACTGTTTTACCATTTTTTTTCTATTTTTTTGCATCTCTTAAATGTTGATTGATATAGTTGAATTCTTGTCTGAAATGAAAAATTAATATTTGCCTATACATATAGTTAAAGTTTGTTTGCATGTTATGTATCTTATTTACATTAAAACCAGTGACTTGAAGATAACCATTGTATTTTTTTTTTTATATATAGTGCTTGTTTGTTGTCTTATTTTCTCACATGGGCCGTTAGTCCGTTCTAGTTGAAAATCTCGCCTGGGATAGGATGTAACACCTAGATCTTAGAAAAAGATAATTTTATAAAGAACTAAATTAGAAATAGCCAATTTGAGATTTGCGCAAGTTATTCTTAAAATGTGAGTTTTTGGTCAACTTCAAACGACCATAACTTTAAGAACATGATGATTTAGGTGACCCATGAATTATCAAATGAAAGATCTTTGAGTCCTATTTCCAATGCCACCGAGTTTTCTAAATTCCGAGTTCGGATGAGGGAGATAAGACCCTTTGAGTTCAGCCTGTCCTATTAAGGAAATTCATCGAAATTAAGGAGGGATATTTTGGTCTTTTCCTTACCCCTTAGCTTTAAACGTGTTTTTCACCCAATTAAGGGTCAAAGCTTATTAAAATCAGTTTACACCCAAGTCTAAAGCGTTCAAAAAACTAGAGCTAAGTTCAAGAGAACAAAAAGGGAGAAAAAGCTTCAAGCGTTCAAGATTCTTGCGAGCTTTGATGAATTATGCCAAGGATTTGATCCTTACGAGGTATGTAAGCTTTCATAGTGATGTGTTCATTCACACTCACACCAATTATGAGTTTCTTGATTAATATTCATCCATGAAATATGTGTATTGAAGTTCTTCATAGTTTTCTTGAAATTTTCGTTCTTCAATCTTTACTATTGGAGTTTGATGAGTTCTTGAAGCGAGGGTTTGAGTTTGAGGGTTTCTCTTGAGGATGTTTGACTATATTTTCATTTACTTATGTTGGGTATACGAATCTGAGAGAGTTTGGAAGAAATCAATTGATTCTAGGTGAATTAGGGCCAAAAATCGGGAAGAAAAATTCGTCAAAATGTTCTAGAAATGGGCTGGGGTGCCACGCCCCCCATGCGTCAGCAAGGCTGGCGTGGGATGGAAGTTGTGCACCACAAACCAGCCCCAATAAGAGGAAGCCTAGCACGGCGCGCCACCCCTGCCACACAAAACGTTAGACCACTTTTCGTCTTCATTTTCGTTCCGCACTTGTTCCTTTGAGTCAAGCTTTCATTCCTTTATTAATCCTAACTATTTAAACCTTCATTTATCATTGAGAGATCCTATACATCATGAATCATAACTCTTGAATTCACATGTCAAATTCAAGAAAAGATTAATAGTCAAGTTTGAGAGAGCCCTCTGAGTCTTTTTGAGAAGTCTTTTACAAACTTTTAAAACTTGTTTTAAGACTTGAATATGAGGATGAGGAGAGTTGAATACATGTTTTTAAAATGAATATAAGGGAACTAAGTATTCCCAAGAGTAAATGTTTTTACATTTAAAATGAGAGGAAACATCGATTTCCAAATAAGTTCATGAGGAGTTTGGTACTATCTCTTTTAAGATAACCTTCTGAGTAATAATTTGAAATTTTTAGGATGAGGAAATGTTTTTAAACATATGAACATGAGTTATATTATTTGGAGTAGTATTGAGCACCGATATGGGGACGAGTTCAGACAACTCAAAGTCCTCATAAACCATGTATTCCAACATGGGTAAAGTGGGTCATACTTTTTAGATTATTCCTTATTGCTTTTAAAGCATAGCTTAGAGGATCCACTTAGTTGAGGATGTAATATACTCCGGCAAGGTATATGACAATTCTGGCAGTGTTGGCGAGACGTTGTATCATAACATAGCTCAGAGTGATGGTTGTCGGTTAGAGAATCTCCAAATAAGAGTATAAGAGTTATTATTGCATTTTTAAATACATTGAATCATTATCTACTATTTTTAAAAGCTTTCTTTATAATGCATCTTTACGTTGCTTTTATATTGGACTAAGTTGAGTATTTCTGAGTTTGAGTATCTTTGAGTATCTTTGGGTATCCTTGATTTGAGTTGAGTTGAGTTGAGATGAGGTGAGTATGTTCTTCCTTTTATCAAGTTTAAGATTATTTATGTGCTTTAGAGTTCCCCTTGCATGCTCATACATTCATTGTACTGATGTCATCTGTCATGCATCTTTCATGTTGCAGATAGAGGTTATTAGGGTCATCAACATGCGCTTCGTTGATACCACTTGCAGTTCCAGAGTTTGTTTTGTCAGCCTCCTTGCTTCGGTGGATTACACATTTGCTTTCAGTTTTTTTAGGAGGTCGTGGGTCTTGTCCCGATTTCCATCATATTTATTAGAGGCTTCATAGATAGTAGTTGTAACACCTCAAATTTGAGAAAATAGAAAAATGCAGCTTTCCAGGACCTGGTGCAAGAACCACAAAAGCCACTGACGGTCCGTGGTCTGACACAAGGTTCGTAGGTGGGGTCTATTATTGGGCACCAAAATTTTATGGTATCTGACCCCACCCACGGTTGACCAGGACGATTTGTGGTTGGACCTATGGACCGTAGGTGAGGGTCAGCAGCCAATTGGAGGGAAATAGATGTTGGGTCAACTTCAAATGGTCATATCTTTTAGAACAAAATGAATTAGGTGGCCCATGACCTATAAAATTAAAGACAATTAAATATTTTTTCCAACGCCACCGAGTTTGCTAAAATCCCATCTCAAAGTAAAAAGTTATGCTCATTTTAGTGAAGCTCTGTCGGGCAGAGCTTGACCAACGACCCCTACCGACGGTTCGTATGTCAAACGATGGCTTGTAAGTCCTATATTAGGTGGCACTCGTTGTATTTAAGTCACGGTCATTTTAGTCATTTCCCCTATGCATTGGGCACTTAAACTACATCGTTTTACTAAGTTTAAGCCTAATAATTTAGTTAGACATACCCAGAACCTTTATTCACCAAAATCCATCTAAACTTAGAGCAAAAAGGAAAAGAAAGAGGCGCAAATTTCCCAAGAACAACCAGAAGGTTTGCTTCAAGTTTCAGCCCTGAAATCGAAGGATTTCTCCATAGATTTTGTCACCAGGTATGTGGGATTTCACTAGTGGGTTCCTTTCATCCACTAGGTCCTTCGAATTCAGTCAGTTCCTTGATTCTACATAGCTTGTTTAGACCCAGGGTTTGTAAAATCTTGGTAAATAATTATGATTTTAGCTATTATATAATCCATAGTCTAAATATCCAATTTTCTTGGAAAGTTTGCTTAATTCCTTGTAGTTCATGAATTATACTTGCTAGGTCAGTTAAACAGATAATCATGCTCCAAATTTCGAATGTCACATTATCAGTACATAAATGTTGCATTCTCAAATTGCATGTTAGTATTTGAGCTATTCAGCATTTCAGTTACATTTGTGTCATCTACATATTCAGTTGGGAGTAGACTTAGCACCTAGTTTGACTAGGGTTCAACGTACCCTCATAGTCCTACAACTACGTGCCCCCATTGGATTATAAATCCCCTCTGTTAGGCATCAGAATTAGTGATCACTCTAGTCATGCCTTTACACCCTTGACAAAGTATAATGGGTCCTCTCGAAGTGGTGTATACATCAGACTCCACATTTAGCTCATCTGGTTTTATGTCCGTTAATATTAGCTCCCACAGTCAGACTCTCAGTGCATTTGACCAGGTTTTCAATATATACTATAATATTCAGTTTAGCATGTCATTTTCATGAGGAGCACTTGGTCATTGCATTTAGTTTAGCTTTTCAGTTTTTACATTCTTGCTCAGTTTACATTATTGCTTAATTATGCCTTGTTTTAGCTTATATATGTTTTTTCAACTTAGTATCTATATCCTGCATGCTCAGTACTTTCAAGTATTGACGCATACTCTACGCTACATCCTTTAATGATGTTGGTTTAGGTATTTAGCATTCAGACCGCGCTTAGATTAATTCTCGGTCAACATTCAGCAACTTCAGTGGTGAGTCCTCATATTTCAAGGACAACAGACATGCGTTTTTATTTTTAGTCTTTTATTCAGTTTTCAGTATTGCTAGAGTTAGCTGGGGAATGTCCTATCAACCCTAGTCAATTAGAGGCTTTTTAGACATAGTAGTAGAATCAACTTGGACTGTTGAGTTTATCTGTTAGTTATCACTAAACTCTTAGTATATTTTATATTTTCAGATTAGTTGGGTTGCTTCCTATTTCAGATAGCCACTGTTTTAGCTTCCGCATAGTTCATGTCTATTTAATTATCTTTTGATTTGCTTATGATATGCCAGACACAAGGTTAGCTTGGGGTCACTCGTGATCCTAGGTCTCGTATTACGTCATGGGGGTAGCTTCGAGGAGTGACAAACTTGGTATCATAACATTAGGTTCAAAAGTCCTATGATGTTTGAAAGATGCACTAAGTAGAGTCTCTTTCATGGGTTTGAAGTGCACCATATCTAATGAGAGGGAGGCTACAAAGTGTTTTAAGAAAAACTTCACTTTCTTTGCTATTTTTATCATGTGTGAGTATGAACTCCTGCTCTTCGCATGTCAGAAAATGCCTCCCAGAAGAGCTAACACAAGGAATCAACAAGCAACTCCAATAGACCCATTGAAGGAGCAAGTCATGCACGCCGAGTTCAGGATTGCTTACCAAGTACTCCCTTAGGCCCTGACTACCCAGGTAAATCAGTAGGCTGTGGTCCCAGCTCTGCCATAGACTAACACTGCTACAACAAAAATTCAAGACTTTACTTAGATAAACCCTACATAGTTTCATGGGTCTAAGTAAGAATAAGATCCACAAGAGTTTCTCGATGACATCTAAAACGTAATAAACATTATGGGCGTCAGTCACGTCGAGAGTGCAGATTTGGCCGCCTATTAGTTGAAGGGAGTGGCCTACACTTGGTACCAACAACAAAAGGAATCTTATGGTATTAATGCATGTCTAGAAACTATTTCAGATCCCTTCTCAGTCTCTACTCCAGTTGGTGACCCAGTTATAGTTAGACGGGTATACATAAATTGCCTTGTCACAGTCTCTCAGAAAGTCACCTAGCAGATCTTGTAGAGTTAGAAATGGTAGATTTCGATATCATTCTAGGCATGGATTTGTTACATCCTTGTTATGCCTCAGTCAATTGTAGAAATAAGATCATTCAGTTTAAGTTTCCAAACGAGCCAGTCTTGGAGTGGAAGGTAGTAGCTCAGTGCATATAGGTCGATTCATCTCTTACCTTAAGGCCAAAAAAATGATTTACAAAGGGTATATATCATCTTGTTCGAGTTAAGGATTCTAAGTCTGAAACCCCAAATCTTGAGTCAGTCCTTGTAGTAAATGAATTTCCATAAGTGTTCCCAGAAGATCTTCGTGGAGTTCCTCCAGAAAAGGAAATCAACTTTGGAATAGATCTCCTTCCAGATACCTAGCCTATTTTGATTCCTTCTTACAAAATTGCTCCAATCGAGCTTAAAGATAAGGGTTTCATCAGACCTAGTATCTCTTCATAGGGTTCTCCAGTGTTATTCTTGAAAAATAAAGATGGTTTTCTCAGAATGTGCATTGACTATTGCCATTTGAATAAAGTCACCATTAAGAATAAGTATCCCATCCCCAGGACTGATGACATGTTCGATCAACTTCACGGTGCTAGTTTCTTTTCTAAGATTGACCTCAAATCCGACTATTATCAGCTTAGAGTCAGATATAGTGACATTTTGAAGATAACTTTTAGGACTCGGTATGGTCATTATGAATTTGTAGTTATATATTTTGGACTAACAAATGATTTTGAAGCTTTCATGGACTTAATGAATAGGGTGTTCAAATAGTATTTGGACTTGTTCGTCATTGTCTTCATCGATGATATCCTCATTTATTCTCGGTGTGAGGAGGAGCATGCGACTCATCTGAGAGTGGTTCTGCAAACTCTAAAAGATCGCCAGCTATTCACTAAATTCAGCAAATGTGAATTCTGCTTACAGTCCATCGCTTTCGTTGGTCATGTGGTATCCAACAAAGGGATCCGAATGGATTCTCAGAAAATTGAGGCAGTACATCAATGGCCCAGACCCACCTCTCCAACATAGATAAGAAGTTTCTTGGGTTTGACCGGTTATTATAGGTGATTTGTTGAAGGATTTTCATCCATATCTTCCCCATTAACCAAGTTGACTCAGAAGAAGGTCAAATTTCATTGTTCAGATAAGTGTGAGAAAAGATTCTCACAACTGATGCCTAGGTTGACTACAACTCCGGCCTTGACTCTACCAGATGGTTCAGATGGTTATGCAATTTATCGTGATGCATCCAGGGTTGGCCTGGGTTGTGTGTTGATGCATCGAGGTAATTGATGAGTCCAAAAATTAGACTTATTTAGGGCTATATTATGATAGAATTAGTGTCCTCAAATGCATATTTTGTCTCAATATTTGATGAAAACCCTTAAGTTTCAGGTATTTGGAGTTTGAGGGAAAGCATGGACACTACTTAGCAAAAATGAACAAAGACAGCTGAGAGAACAAATAAATGAAGATCTGAGAATCGCCGAACCCATTCGGCGAGTCGCCAAAAGGTCTTACCTCGCCTTTTGTTCCAGTGTGCTGAGCCCTGAAAGAAAGGATCAATTCAATAGTGACAAGGAGCAGTCGGCGTGTCGCCTAGCAGTTCCGCAAAGCAGTACTATGTCGCCCAATGACGGTGATGAAACCTACCAAAGGGCGGATCACTGAGTTGATCGACGATCTCGACTAACGGTGCCGAATGATTCGCTGCAGCACAAGTTTTTGAAAACTATAAATACTCGTTGAGAGTTGTAGCTTAATATAAGATTTTTAATATAGATTTTTCAACATAGAATTTTGAGTTCTATGTTTGGAGAGGGTTTTGAAGAACTTGAAGATTCAAAGGGTTTCAACTCCAAGAATTTGGATTTGGGTCTTGTGGATTCTTCACTCTTGGATTGTTTTGAGACTTAAATCTGCATACCCATTTGAATGCAAACTTATATTGGTATAAATTTCTATTTCTTTTACATGTCTTGCTAAAACCTCAATTCTTGGGGTGTGATTTTGTGAATATGGGTTAGATTATCTGTTGGGTCTTGCTTGTTGATGATTTAATTATTGTTTAGATGTGATTTCGTTTAGTAGTTATGGTGGAACTTGATGAAATTGTAGTTGCAAATATGATTTCACCTTTGTGTTTTTGGCTTGCTCGAGAGAGAGGTCGTAAAACTAGGACTACTAAATTGATGGCCGGTGGGATTGGATCAACATGAGGTTCAGCTCGAGAGAGTGAACCCTAGTCCTTCTGCCACACACTCAGCTGGAGAGAGTGAGTGGGCTAAGGCGGGGGTTGTTTTTCATGCGGTAACTCATTGTTCGAGAGAAACTAAGTTGATTCAGAGTAAGTTGCTCGAGAGAGAATTTACCCCCACTATAGTCTAGCCCAGTCACAAATATTCAACGAATTTATTATCAAAAACATGTACCCAATAGTTTAGTTTATCCCGTATTCCTATCACATCCCAAGAACCCTATCTCCTTGATTAGTACTCTTTGCATTTTTGTTGTTTATTATTTACTTGTGACAAAACCCCATTGATAATTGACGCTTGAGTCACCCCTTAGATTTAACATGTTTGTATTCGAAAATATTTTTAGCTATGACTAATTAGAACTAAATTTTATTTTTCTATTAATTGTTAAGCCCACTCCCTTGGGACTCGACCCCAACCCTTGGTTGGGTTACTTTACTATTGTACGATCGTAGACACTTGCATTGGAAGTTGTGTCTTGATTACACAAATATCAAAATGGCGCCGCTGTCGGAGAGTGGTGTTATTTGAGAATTCTTAGATTAGTAAATTTTTTTATTCTTCTTAGTTGTAGTTCACTTACTTAATTTTCAGTTTTGTTTCTATTGTTTGTGTTGAAAATAGAAAACATGAGTGTTAATGGCAGTAACGGCTGCCAGGTCAGCAGGACGACATCAGAAATCTCAATGATGTCCAAGAGCCCAACATTAATGACCCCCATCTCATGGGAGGTATTGGGGCAATCCGTTTACCTCTAGCCGAGGGAAATGCAGTGTTCCACATTACGAGCACCATGTTGCAACTCTTGCAACTAAATGGACTTTTGAGTAGATTGGTTCATAAGGATCTTCACGAACATCTTCAAAACTTCGTGGATGTGTGCAGACCATTCTCTTTCAAAAACCTCTCTCAGGAGTCAGTTCGGTTAAGGCTATTCCCTTTCTCGTTGATGGGAGAGGCATGCAAGTGGTTGGCAGAGTTGCCGCGCGAATCCATCACTTCTCGGGAGGAATTGGTAATCGCATTTAATGAACAATTTTTCCTTCCTTCGAAGATGATGACTCTTCGGGATAGTATCCAAACCTTTAAGCGTTTGGAGGGTGAGCCAATCCATGAGGCTTGGCTGCGATTTAAAAAGTTGGTGCTACAATGCCCGACTCATGGTCTGCCCGACAATGTCTTGCTACAGTACTTTTACCAAAGCCTGGATTCGGTAAACAAAGGTGTCGCTGGTCAACTTTCACCTGGAGGCCTGATGTAGCAACCGTATGCAGTAGCAGCCCAACTCTTAGATGGCATGAGGACCATCAATAGGGCATGGTACACTCGTGAAGACCAAGTCTCTCCTCTCACATTCAAGCTATCATAGGAGCAGATGGAAAAAGATAATGAAAGAGACCAAAACATGGCCAAGATCATGACACAACTTGACATTTTATCTAAAAATGTCATGGGGGCTGGTGCCCGTGGTGTCAACACTTTGGGGGTCGGGTGTGCAAATCCTAAGGAGGCGAAATTTGAAACCTTGTATAATGAGGAAGTGAACTTCCTAGCCAACCAAGACGGTGGTTATCGTTCAAGCTACCCAAAGCAGGGAGGTGACCAAGGTTGGGGTAGAGATGAAGGATGGAAGGATCGTGAATGAAGAGATTGAAATCCTAATTGGAAGGAAGGGGAGAAGGAAAGGTATGTGCCTCCCCACGAGCGCCAAAAGCCAAAGGATTTGGAGGGTGGTAGGTCTGAGGATATGCTTTCTCGTATCCTCAATAAAGTTGAAGGGTCAGACAAGATGTTGAAAGAGGTGAAAGAGGATGTGTCGACCCTTAGCCAAACCGTTACCTCCCATTCAGTATCAATCAAGCATCTGGAGACCCAAATGGGTCAGATGTCGTGTCACCTAAAACATAGACAGAAAGGGGGTTTGCCTAGTGACACTATGATCAACCCCAAAAATGAGGTTTGAAGGTGGACTTGCGTCGTGCCACGACGTTAACTAAGGCGTTGTTTGGGTGGCAACCCAAAACCATTTATTTCTTTATTTTGCTTTGATAAAATAATGGTGTGTTGATTGAGCATATGTAAGTGTGGAGAGTAAACGAAAAGTGCAGATTGGCGAGTTACAGGTCCATTCCACGAATTGCCGAAAGGTTCAGCGACCCCGAACCAGACCGCCGTTAGACTCAAGGCAAATTTACATTAAAGTCTATAAAACTTGGCGAGTACAGGGAAATTATTGGCGAATCGCTGATCATGTCAGCGATCCCGACGGATATAGCCATTTGTACCCCCACAATAACTGGAGGTTTTATAAAATTTGGCGAAGTAAATGACTACTCGGCGCTACACCGAGTGGTTTGGTGATCGCGACTAATGTCGCCGAATGGGCAAAAACTGGATGGTTTTTCAAGCCAAAGGTTTACAAGCTTTGATTCGTTTCATTTCCCTCACTTTTTCATCTTTCGAAACTCACACTTGCACTCTAGTTTTACATTTCTTGCATTTTTGGAGTATTTTTGGTATCAAATTGTGCTGCGAGTTGGATTACATTTCTTCCGAGCATCTTAATATCCATTTGATCGGCATAAAATGTTGATATTTCAAACCCCGCATTCATTTTGTCGAAATTGTACTCATTTACAATCTGTTAATCTTTGATGATGTGCGCTAGGCCTCTTTGGTAGGATTATAATATTAGTTCACCTGTAAGGTTCGTAAATTTTACCCGTACTAAGTTAAAAAGTTAATTCCTGAAGGTTGCACTTTAAATTGGATGAAAAAATGTGGGTTGTGCATGATTGTCACTGAGTCTAAGCCTAATTTGAGTTTTGCATGCCTTGATTTTGTTTTCAGGGGTTGTGGGGTTACATTCGGGAAGTTGGGTTGAAAGTAGGCACGTTGGGTCATTTGGTGAGCTTGGTCGAGCTCGCCGAACCACTCGGTGGTTTGCCTAAAATCTCCATCTCGCCTTTAATTTAATGCTAAATGTGATGTTGAATTTTGTAACTTTTGCGAGAAACATGATATCGCCGAATGCATTCAACGTCTCGCCGAAAGACTTCTGGTTTTCCATTTGTCTGCACCCTTGTATTCTCTAGGCACAATACTCGGCGAACCACCTAAGTAGTTGCGCGCTTTGCCAACTGGTTCGGCGAAGTGATTCTACAATTGAACTGCCTTGCGTTTGTCTGAATACTTTCTAAATTTTTCTCGAAGCTTTGCAGAAATGGCTAGACCAAAAATAGCTAGAAGAGATATGCCACCCCAATAAACAAGAGCGAAAAATTTCAAGAAAAATACAAAGGCAACAAATCCTTCCAAAACATATAATGCGGCAACATGCCTAGTACCAGCAAGAGAACAATTCCCCAAGACCCCACTATTCCCTCGTGGAGACGTGGATTCTTCACAGCTATCCACTCCTTTTTGGTGGCTCATGACTTGGACAATCTTAGTAAGTCAGCTGCCACTGAATCTTCTGAAGAAGCTCCGGAGGCCATTATCAAATTCCAGGCCGACACATTGGGCACTAATGCCCAGATAGATGGAGGGACTATGTAGACATGATTTTTCTCTAACTCCCCCTCTGTCTTTCTTTATTCTAAATTCTGGATATTATGTTATTTGGATTTAAGGACAAATGTTTTTTATTGTGGTGGGGTGAGGCCCACCTTTGTGTGCCACTCGTGAATTGTGTTTTGTTTGAGTATTTGCGTTGTGAGCTATAATGTTGTGTTAATACTGTTTTCGTGGATGTTTGAGCTTGTGGCTCCTTTTGTTTTAAATTGCAAAATGATTTTGACCCTTTAGAAAATTTTTGCCACCTCTCGTGTGTTAAATGTGGCTGTTCTTTTGCAAAATTTAAGTCTCGGTTCCAATCAATACTGATGACTTGAATAGTGCTCATAATCATACAAACATGAATGTGCGGCTACGATGAGGCAAAATGAAGTTGTATAGACAATATGTGAACTCTTTCCATCTCGTTGTGATTAGCCATATATCAAATTAATTCTCTTGTGATGACCGTTGCACACTAGTGAAAGTGTAGAGTCTTGTTTGACTTTAGTGTCGATGCCTTGTGTGATGAGTTTACTGTGAACCATGCATGAATACACCTAGAAATTACCCCGTTGGTCCGATCGATTAAATAAGGCTATATCTTGATATGATCTTAGTCAACTTTGAAAAGTGTAAGCCAATTTGACATATACCTCTTTTGTGACCAACCTTGTGAATGTGTGAACCTCTCTTGAACACCCCTTGAACCTTACATTCCTTTGGAAGAAACTTGACAAAAACTAGAACTTTCTTTATCCATTACCCATAATCCTCATAAAGTTGTGGTTAGTTGAATAGCCAACTTAGACCAAAAGCCTAAGTTGGGGGTGTGGTGAAAAGAGAAGGAAAATCAAGAACTGCAAGAAAGTCCCTCTTACCTATGGTTTTGAGAAAAATGGAACCCCTCCCCAAAAAAAAAAGAATGGAAAAGAAAGTTGTGGAATAAAGTACAAAAGAAATGGGGTTTCCAAACAATCCATGGAAAGTGAATAATAGGATGACTTATGAGCACTAAAGAGAATGATGAAAGAAAAGGAAATGAAGTGTTGTGAGCATCACATTTCATGAGGATGAAAGTCACTGAGCTTAAATGACCATACCTTTGCACTCAGCCCCATTACAAGCCTTGAAAAGACCTTTTTGATCTTGAGTAAGCTGAAACAAAAGTTGGTCGGAAAATATAGGCAAACCAACGGGTGAAAGCATGCATTGTGTTCTTCCTTGTGAGAGTGAGCATTGCATTTGATTCGGAAACTTTAAATGATTAAACCTTTGTGGGTGAGTATGGAATCATCCTTTCTGTGAGGACATTCGAATACTTTTGTTGAGCTCGAACTTGCATTTGAAACAAGTATTGCGAGCTTGAGAATATTTGAGAATAGTGTGTCACAACTTGAATCTTTGGGTACACATTTGATCTTTGCATAAGTAAATTGAGTCTTGTTGTGTGCATTCATGATTGAGTCTTGTGTAGCACTGTTCAAGACCTCCTTTTTGAACGGCTCAACTTGAGTTTGCTTGAGGACAAGCAAAAGTTTAAGTTGGGGGTGTTGATGAATCCACAAATTGGACTCATTTAGGGCTATATTTTGATAGAATTAGTGTCCTCAAATGCATATTTTGTCTCAATATTTGATGAAAACCCTTAAGTTTCAGGTATTTGGAGTTTGAGGGAAAGCATGGACACTACTTAGCAAAAAGGGACAAAGGCAGCTGAAAGAACGAAGAAATGAAGATCTGAGAATCGCTGAACCCATTCGGCGATTTGGCAAAATGTCTTACCTCGCCTTTTGTTCCAGTGTGCTGAGCCCTGAAATAAAGGATCAAATCGGCGGTGAAAAAAAGCAGTCGACGTGTCACCGAGCAGTTCTGCGAAGCAGTATATGTTGCCCAATGATCCAAAACACGACGATGCTGAAGGATAGAGCAAGACGACGATGAAACCTACCAAAGGGCAGATCGCTGAGTTGATCGGGGATCTCGACTAACAGCACCGAATGATCCGCTGCCACATAGATTTTTGAAAACTATAAATACTCATTGAAAGTTGTTTCTTAATATCAAATTTTTAATATAGAATTTTTAATATAGAATTTTGAGTTCTAAGTTTGGAGAGGGTTTTGAAGAACTTGAAGATTCAAAGGGTTTCAACTCCAAGTATTTGGACTTGGGTCTTGTGGATTCTTCACTCTTTTCTTGTTTTGAGACTTAAATCTGCATACCCATTTGAATGCAAACTCATATTGGTATAAATTTCTATCTCTTTTACATGTCTTGCTAACACCCCAATTCTTGGGGTGTGATTTTGTGAATATGGGTTCGACTTGCTCGAGAGAGAGGTCGTGAAACTAAGACTACTAAATTGATAGCCGGTGTGATTGGGTCGATATGAGGTTCTGCTCGTGAGAGTGAACCCTAGTCTTTCTCCCACATACTCAGCTCGAGAGAGTGAGTGGGCTAAGGCGTAGGCTATTTTTCATGCGGAAACTCGGTGTTTGAGAGAAACCTAGTTGATTCGGGGTAAGTTGCTCGAGAGATAATTTACCCCCACTATAGTCTAGCCTAGTCACAAATATTCAATGGATTTATTATCAAAAGCTTGTACCCAATAATTTAGTTTATTCCATATTCCTATCACATCCAAGAACCCCATCTCCTTGATTAGTACTCTTTGCAATTTTTGCTGCTTTTTGTTTTCTTGTGACAAACCCCCACTGATAATTGACGCTTGCGTCACCCCTTAGATTTAACATGTTTGTATTCGAAAATATTTTTAGCTATGACTAATTATAACTAAATTTGATTTTTCTATTAATTCTCAAGCCCACTTCCTTGGGACTCGACCCCAACCCTTGGTTGGGTTACTTTACTATTGTACGATCGTAGACACTTGCATTGGAAGTTGTGTCTTGATTGCGCAAACATCAGTAATGTAATAGCTTATGCTTCTAGACAACTTAAGGTTCATGAGAAGAACTACCCGACTCATGACCTTGAGCTTGCAGTCGTAGTATTTTCCTTAAAGATTTGGAGACACTACTTGTATGGTGTTCATGTTGATGTGTTCATAGACCATAAGAGCCTCCAATAGGTGTTCACACCAAAAGAGTTGAATCTCCATCAGAGGAGATCATTTGAATTCCTCAAAGACTATGATATAAATGTGCTTTACCATCCAGGTAAGGGCAATGTAGTGGCTGATGCCCTTAACAGGCTATCTATAGGTAGTGTAGCACATGTTGAGGAAGAAATAAAAGATCTAGCCAAAGATGTTCACCGGCTTGCTCACTTAGGAGTTTGCCTTACGGACACATCAAATAGTGGGGTGATAGTTCAGAATGGATCAAAATCTTCATTGGTAGTGGAGGTTAAGAAAAAATAGGGTAGTGATCCTATATTACTTTAGTTGAAAGGTGAAATTCATCAGCAGTAAGTTGAGATTTTTCTCCCAAGAAGAAGATGGTGTGCTTCGTTACCAAGGTCGCTTATGTGTTCCTAATGTGGGTGAGTTGAGGCAGCACATCCTTATAGAAACTCATAACTCCAGGTATTCCATTCATCGAGGTACCACTAAGATGTACCATGATCTACATGAAGTGTTTTGGTGGAACGGCATGAAGAGGGACATAGCAGATTTTGTGGCTAAGTATTCTAACTGTCAACAGGTTATGGTAGAACATCAAAAACCAGGAGGTATGACTCAAAAGATTAACATTCCTACATGGAAGTGGGAAGTGATAAACATGGACTTCATTACGGGTTTACCTCGTACTCGGAGACAACATGACTCCATTTGGGTGATAGTGGACAGAGTCACTAAGTCCGCTAACTTCTTGGTTGTCAAGACTACATATTTAGCGGAGGACTACGCCAAACACTACATCAATGAAATAGTCAGGTTTCATGGGGGACCCTTATCTATCATCTCAGATAGAGGTCCTCAGTTTACCTTTCATTTCTTAAAATCATTTCAGAAAGGTCTTGGTACTCAGGTAAATCTCAATACAGTATTTCATCCATAGACGGATGGTTAGGCAAAATGTACCATTCAGACCTTATAGGATATGCAGAGAGTTGCATAATCGATTTCAAGGGTAGTTGGGATGATCACCTACCTCTCATATAGTTCGCCTATAATAATAACTTGCATTCCAATATTCAGATGGCCTCGTATGAGGCGTTGTATGGGCGTAGATGCACTTCCCCAATTGGTTAGTTTGAAGTAGGTCAAGAAACCTTAATAGGGATAGATTCAGTTCATAAGGCAATGGAAAAGGTCTAACTCATCAGAGATAGACTAAAGATACCTCAGAGTCGTCAGAAGTCCTATGCATATGTGAGAAGAAGGGACTTAGAGTTTGAAATCGATGATTGGGTTTTCCTAAAGGTGTCACCTATGAAAGGAGTGATGAGATTTGGCAAGAAAGGAAAGCTCAGTCCTAAATATGTAGGTCCTTACAAAATCGTGAAAAGGGTTGGTAGTGTGGCATATGAGTTAGAGTTGCCAGCAGAACAAGTAGTAGTTCATCAAGTCTTTCACATTTCCTTGTTAAAGAAGTGTGTGGGGGATCTGACATGAATAGTACCATTAAAGAGGGTGGCTGTGAAGGATAGTCTCACTTATAAAGAATTTCCAGTTGATGTTCTTGATCGTTAGGTTCGTAGGTTTAGAAATAAGGAAGTCGCTTAAGTGAAGGTTTTGTGGAGGAGTTAGTCCGTAGAAGGAGCTACTTGGGAAGCAGAAGAAGCCATGAAGGCCAAGTATCCTCACCTCTTCCCTTCCGATTCCATTTCAGCTTCAGATAATAGTTCCTCTCTCGTCTCTCAGTTTACTCATGTGTAAATTTAGTCTTAGTATCTTGTTTCTTTAGTTGTTATTGTATTTCAACATATTTGCATGTTCTTGGAACTCAGTTCAGATATCAGTTTCTAGTACTTAGTGGTAGGGATTGCAAATCCTTCCCTCCATACTTAGCTTGTTTAGACCTCAATCAAGGATGAATGTTCCAAGGGGGAGATATTGTAACACCTCAAATTTGAGAAAATAGAAAAGTACAGCTTTCCAAGACCTGATGCAAGAACCACATAAGCCACTGACGGTCCGTGGTCTAACACACGACCCGTTTGTGGGGTCGGTCGTTGGGCACCAAATGTTTATGCTCTTTAAGCCCACCCATGGTTGAACATGACACTCTGTGGTTGGACCTACGGACTGTAGGTAAGGGTCAACAGCCAATTGAAGGGAAATGGTTGTTGGGTCAACTTCAGACGGTCATATATTTTAGCATAAAATGAATTAGGTGTCCCATGACCTATAAAATGAAAGATAATTTAATTCTCTTTCCAACAGCACAGAGTTTGCTATAATCACATTTTAGAGTAAAAAATTATGCTAGTTTTAGTGAAGCCCTGTCGGGTAGAGCTTGACCGACGACCCCTACTAACAGTTGGTAGGTCAAATGACGGCCCGTCAATCTTGTTGAAGGTGACACTCGTCAAATTTAAGTAAGGTTGGTTTGGTCTATTACCCTATGCGTTGGGCACTTAAACTATGTCGTTTGAAGCCTAAACTGCATCATTTTACTAACTTTAACCCTAATAACTTAGTCAAACATACCTAGAACCTTTATTCACCAAAAATCATTAAAACATAGAGCAAAAAGGGAAGAAAGAGGCTCTAGTTTCCCAAGAACAACCAGAAGGTTTTCTTCAAGTTTCAGCCCCAAAATCGAAGGATTTCTTTGTAGATTTTGTCACCAAGTATGTGGGATTTAACTAGTGGGTTCCTTTCATCCACTAGGTTCCTATAATTTAGTTAGTTATATGAATCTACATAGCTTGTTTAGACCTAGGGTTTGTAAAATCTTGGGAAATTATTATGATTTCAACTGCTATATAATCAATAGTTTAAATATCAATTTTCTTGGAAAGTTTTCTTAATTCCTTGTGTGAAACTCAGAACCCTAGTTTGTATAAATTCTCTTAGTTCATGAATTATACTTGCTAGGTCAGTTAAACAGATAATCATGCTCCAGATTTCAATGTCACATTATCAGTACATAAATATTGCATTCTCAAATTGTATGTCAGTATTTGAGCTATTCAGTAGTTTAGTTACATTTGTATTTTATACATATTCATTTGGGAGTAGACTTAGCACCGAGTTGGACTAGGGTTCAACATACCCTCATAGTCCCAAAACTACGTGCCCCCGTAGGATTATAAGTTCCCTCTGTTGGGCAGCAGAATTAGTAATCACGCCAGTCATGCCTTTATACCCCTGACAAGATATATTGGGTCCTCTCGATGTGGGGTATACATCAGACTCCATGTTTAGCTCACGTTGTTTTATGTTGGTTAGTAGTACCTCCCACAGTCAGACTTTCAGTGCATTTGACCAGGTTTTCAGTATATACTACAGTATTCAGTTTAGCATGTCATGTACATGTGTAGCACTTGCTCATTGCATCCAATTTAGCTTTTCAGTATTTACATTCCTGCTTAGTTTACAATATTGCTCAGTTATGCCTTGTTTCAGCTCATATATGTTTGTTCACCTTAGTATCTATATCCTGCATGCTCAGTACATTCCAAGTACTGATGCATACTCTGCGCTACATCCTTTCATGATGTAGATTCAGGCACTCAGTATTCAGACCACACTTAGATCGATTCTCGGCCATCATTCAACAGCTTCAGTGGTGAGTCCTCATAGTTCGAGGACAACAGACATGGTTTCATTTTTAGTCTTTTATTCAATTTTCAATATTGTTAGAGTTAGCTGGGGCATGTCCCAACAACTCTAGTTAGTTAGAGGATTTTCAGACATAATAGTACTGTCACACCCTGAGCCTACACCCTGGGTGGGACTGGTACTCGAGAACCATTGTTGGCTCAAGCAAACCCTTTACCTAGCTTACTACTTAGTGGAAGACTTAATGTGACGCCTCGAGCCTACACCGTGGGTGGGAGTGGCACTCGAGAACCATTGCTGGCCCCAAGCAAACCCTTGTCCTGGCTTACTTACTCATCGAAAGACTTTTAAGCAATAACAAAAGAACCCAAATACAAGATAACTCAATAGTCTCAAAACTAAACTAATAATATTTCAGAAATAAGCATTTAACTTAGCCAAAGTGGCAACTCAAATCTAAACATAAGCTGATAACAAGATAATGAAGAATGAACTAACATCTGTCTGTCTATGAAGCCTCTAAAACAACTGAGATGAATGTTGGGACATGACCCACGACATCCTAATGAACTAACTAATACTGAAAGTAATAAAAAGGGATCCTCCAGAAGCAAGGAGGCTCACCAACAAGTCTGGATCTTAACTAGAATCTGCGATGCGCTAGATGCTGATCCTGGTTACCTGTATCTGCATCATTAAAAGATGCAGGACAAATGGCATCAGTACAATGAATGTACGAGTATGCGAGGGGTATTCTAAAACAAGACATAAACTTGAAAGGAACTGACGAACTTACCTGGCTCAACTCAACTCAAATTAACTGAACTAATTTCAATATAAAGTAGTATAAAACAAGTGCAATATAAATAAAAGATTTTTAAACATGGATATCAACTCTGTGTATTTGAAAATACAATAATACTCTATGTGTATACAAAGATAAAAATATAACTATGAAATGTATGTAACAATACAATTAAACTGTGTATATAAGAATACAAATACTTTTGTGGGAGTTTATCTAAACGACAACCATCACGTAAGAGCTATTGTGATGATATAACATTTGGCCTCACGCTGCCAGGGCCGTTCTATACCTTGCCAAGGTGTATAGAATCTAGAAAGTATGACCCTTTTCTACCCATGATGGCTAAATGGTTTATGGGGACTGGGAGTTGTCTGAACTCTATCCCATATCGGTGCTCAATACTACTCCCAAAATATGATACTAGCTCTTATGTTTAAAAACATACTTCTTTTTGTGATTTGAGCTATTTGCTCAAAATCTTAGCTCAAGGGGTATCTTGGAAATCAAACTTTCCTCGCTTGGTTAATTGTGAAAGCATTTACTGTTTTCTAAAAACTAGCTCAAAGGCTCTTTGGAAATCAAGGTTTCCTTTCTTATTTAAATGCGAAAACATTTTACTCTTTGGGAATACATATTCCCGATATACTCTTTTGAAGAAATGAACTTCAAACTTTACTCTTTACTCTTTACTCAACTCAAAACTCAAGTCTTTAAACAAAGTTAAAACGTTTGTAAAAGACTTTTGGAAAACTCTATGAACTCCTCTTGACTTGGCTCTTAACTTTTCTTGAATTTGAATTTCTGGATTCAAGGATTGTGATTTGTGATAGGAAAGATTTCATGATGTTTAGGAGTGTTTTTAGATAGTTAAACATGAGAAAAGATCAAGAAATCACTATTTGGAAGCATGTCTACGACACGGAGATGCATTTAATTATTTGGTCACAAAATAATTTTTGAGGCGGAAAGGTCTGTGACCACTCCGCAACGTGGAGAGAATTTGTCAATTCTGAGGAATAGGTCCGCGACTACCCAGATTTGCCCGACTTGTTCCTTCTTCATTTTCTAACCCCAAATCACCTAAATTCGATTCATTTTCTTAATTCCTCTTTAGATTCAGATTCCCAACACATGTACACAAGAATCTAACTCAAAACAACTCTAACAATCGACCTTAAACTCTCAAGAACTCCTCAATCTCATACCAAATTCAAGAACGAAAGCAATTCAAGAATACAACTCAAGAACATCAAAGTCTCAATCTTTTAGGATAAAAATCATACTGAAAATTAACATGTTTCGCACGTGGGTGAATGAACCCAACGCTATGTGTAAGGGAATCTTTTTCTAACCCACTTGTTTGTGGCAGAAGCCTTGGGGAAGAAGGAGAGGTTTTCGAAACCAGCCAACTCGACGAGAAGATCATTGGAGTTGAGGCTGGTTTGTCGGCCTTAAATAGGTGACTTTTGGTTTTTGAAAACAATGTTAGTTCTCTTGAAACGATTGCTCTTGAGGGTCTTGATGAGGTGAATAGTAACCTTGAAGAGCTCGAAAATGTGAACAAGGAAGGGCTGACCAACCTTGAACTCAAGCTCACCGAAGCTCTCTCCTCTCTTCATCGAGAGTTTGAGACCTTGAAAAGGCAAGTTGATGAGACTGCTGGTGCGGGAGTTGCTGGTCCCGTTACGGTTCTTGAGACACGTATTAAAGCTCCTAAACCAAAGGAGTTTCGTGGTGAAAGGAATGCCCAAGACGTTGAGAATTTCTTGTGGCAAATGGATGCTTATTTCGAGCATGTTTGCATGACCAGTGAGGCTGCCAAGATCCGAACATCGGCTATGTATTTGAGCAACACCGCTATGTTGTGGTGGCGGAGGAAAAATGCGGACATGGAGAAAGGGGCTTGCACGATTGAGATTGGGAGCAGTTCAAAGGGGAGCTAAAACGACAATTCTATCCTCAAAACGTAGTACATGAGGCTCGTCAGAAGTTAAGGGAATTGAAGCAAACATCCTCTATTCGTGACTATGTGAAAGAGTTCAGAAAGCTCACTCTCCAAATTCTGAGTTCGACCAGCAAGGACTTGCTATTTTACTTCTTGGATGGTCTCCAAAATTGGGCCAAACAAGAACTTCAAAGGCGACAAGTCCATGACGTTGATGAAGCGAACATAGTGGCTGAATCGCTTACTGATTTCCAGACATATGCAGCGAAGGGGAGGGACAATCGGACCAGTAACTCTCGCACCGACAGTCTCATCAACCTGCCTTTTCAGGGTCTCAAACTCTCGATGAAGAGAGGAGACAACTTCGGTGAATTCGAGTTCAAGGTTGGTCAGCCCTTCCTTGTTCACCTCTTCAAGCTCTTCAAGGTTACTCTTCACCTCATCAAGGCCCTCAAGAGAAACTGTTTTAAGAGAACTAAAATTGTTTTCAAAAACCACAAGTCGCCTATTCAAGGCCGACAAACCAGGCTCAACTCCGATGATCTTCTCGTCGAGTTGGCTGGTTTCGGAAACTTCTCCTTCTTCTCCAAGGTTTCTGCGACAAACAGGTGGGTTAGAAGAAGATTCCCTTACCCTACCTCATAGGGGTCACCCCTTGATGAAACCCACAAGCGATTCTTAAAGAACTTGACGATTCTTGCTCCTTCTCCTCTTTTCTCTTCTTTTTTTCTCTTTTTTAAAACCGTCACTCAATATCGTAAAAGTGTAAACTGAATCCTATCAGTTTAGACCCCAATTAATTACCAAAAAGCGAAATTAAGTCATGGGGTATGGAAAAGACCACAATGACTTTCTAAAATTTGGATTAGACTTTTCTTATTTGAACATCCCAACTTCAAATAGGCATATCTCACTCATACGAACTCGGAATCGCCAAACTCGGTAGCGTTGGAAATATTATTCCAAGATCTTTCCTAAGATATCTGGAAACACACCTAACTCATCCTGATCTAGGAGTTATGGTCGTTTGAAGTTGACCAAAAATCCAACTTTAACATACTTAACAAATTTTCCAGATTTTTATATTCTTTCCAAAAAAGACTATTTCCAATTTTTAACTTCTTTCTAGTTCTTTCTAGTTATGGGGTGTTACAATATCTCACCCTTGGGAACTTTCATCCTCGAATGAGTTTACTCTTAGTAGGATAAGGGTGTAACATCAAATATACAGTTCAAACACTCAACTAGCACAATGCAATTACAATATGCCAACTTATAAATAAAATGCCAATAAAAAGGATTAGTACCTTAATTTAGAACTTCTCCAAATTCGAAGAGATGTGGATATCTCTTCTTCATATCCTCCTCACTTTACCAAGTAGCTTCCTCAACAAATTGGTTCCTCCAAAGGACTTTGACTGATGCTACTTCTGAACTTGGCGATCTAGAATCTGGACCGAAATATCTTCATAAGATAAGCTATCCTTCATCCCAATATCTTCAATTGGAATGATCAATGAAGGATCGCCCATACACTTCTTCAACATGGAGATGTGGAGTATCAGATGAACTGCGGCAAACTGTTGTGGTAGCTCCAACTCATAAGCTACATTACCTACCTTTTATGATATTCTGTAAGGGCCATTATACCGGGGACTAAGCTTCCCATTCTTACCAAATCTCATAATACCCTTCATGGGTGAAACTTTTAAGTATACCCAATCATCTACTTCAAACTCTAACTTCCTTCTCCTAACATCAATGTAAGATTTCTGACGACTCTGCGCTATTTTCAACCTCTCTTGGATAACTTTAACCTTCTCCATAGCTTGATGAACTAAATCTGGTCCTATCAACCTTGCTTCTCCAACTTCAAACCATCCAATAAGAGATCTGCATCTTCTCCCATAAAGAGCTTCATAAGGAGTCATTTGGATGCTAGAGTGGTAACTATTTTTGTAAGCAAATTCGATGAGAGGTAGGTGATCATCCCAATTACCTTTGAAATCAATCACACAAGCCCTCAACATATCCTCTAAGGTCTGAATAGTGTGCTCTGCTTTCCCGTCTGTCTTAGGATGAAAGGCAGTACTTAAGTTCACCTTTGAACTGAAACCCTTTTGGAATGACTACCAAAAATGTGTAGAAAATTGCACCTCTGCCTGATATAATTCAGACCAAAGCTCCATGAATTCTAACCACTTCTTGAAGATACAACTTGGCATAGTCTTGAGCTGAATGGGTGGTCTTTACCGGCAAAAAGTGGGCTGATTTTGTCATTCTATCAACAATCACCCAACTAGAATCATGTTGCCTACGAGACCTTGGTAAACTTGTGATGAAATCCATATTAATCATCTCCCACTTCCATTCTGGAAGTTCTATATTCTGAGCCAAACCACTAGGCCTTTAATGCTCTACTTTAACTTGTTGGCAATTCAGACACTTAGCAACAAATTCTGTAATGCCCTTCTTCATACTACTCCACCAATAGACTTTTCTCAGGTCGCGATACATCTTTGTGGAACCCATATTAATGGAATAACTGGAGCTATGAGCTTCCTCCATGATCCTTTCTTGGAGTTCATCCACCCTTGGTACACACAATCTACCTTGATACCTCAATACACCATCTCCCCCTTGTTCAAAAGCCAATACTTTTTTCTTATGAACATTCGCCTTCAATTCAAGCAAAATTGGGTCTTGGTCTTGCTTCTCTTTTTCTTCTGACACTAATGATGATTCTGCCCCATTCATCACCACTATTCCTCTTTCTGTGGAATCCATTAGGCGAACTCCCAGGCGTGCAAATCTATGCACATCCATTGCTAGTTCTTTCATATCTTTCTCAAAATGGGCAGTACTACCCATAAACAACTTGCTCAAGGCATCAACAACAACATTAGCCTTACCTGGGTGGTAAAGAATACTCATGTCAAAATCGTTGAGTAATTCTAACCACCTCTTTTTTTTGAGATTAAGCTCTTTCTGAGTAAACACATACTGAAGACTCTTGTGATCAGTGGACAAATCTACATGAACACCCTAAATATATTGGCGCCATATTTTCAAAGTAAAAACTACGGCAACCAACTCTAGATCATGGGTTGGGTAGTTCCTCTCATGAACTTTCAACTGTCTTGAGGCATAAGCTATTACTTTGCCATTCTGCATTAAAACACAACCCAAACCAACTCTAGACACATCACAATAGACAACAAAGCCTTGCGTACCTTCTGGTAAGGTTAAAACTAGGGTAGTTGTCAACCTCTTTTTCAATTCCTGGAAGATTTTCTCACAAGCTTCAGACCATTGAAACTTCACTGTCTTCTGAGTTAACTTGGTCAAAGGGTATGAAATAGATGAGAACCCTTCTACGAACCTTCTATAATAGCCAGCCAAACCCAAGAAACTCCTAATATCAGTTGGAGATGTAGGTCTAGGCCAATTCTACATTGCCTCTATTTTCTGAGTATTAACTTTAATTCCCTCTCCAGACACAATGTGTCCTAATAATGCCACAGACTCAAGCCAAAACTCACACTTAAAGAACTTAGGATACAACTCTCTATCTTTAGAGTCTGGAGAACTATTCTGAGATGACTAACATGATCTTCTTCATTCCTCGAATAGATTAGTATGTCATCAATGAATACGATAACAAATATATCTAAATAAGGCCTAAATACTCTATTCATAAGGTCCATGAACGTTGCAGGCGCATTGGTCAAACCAAAGGAGATAACTAGGAACTCATAATGGCCATAACGGGTCCTGGAAGCTTTCTTTGGAATATCATATTCCCTCACTCTTAACTGATGGTAGCCTGATCTGAGGTCTATCTTAGAGAAACAAGTTGCACCCTAAAGCTGATCGAGAAGATCATCAATCCTTGGGAGAGGATATTTCTTCGTGATGGTAACCTTGTTCAACTGGCAGCAATCTATAGACATCCTAAGGAAACCATCCTTCTTCCTCACAAATAAGATCGGAGAGTCCCAAGGTAAGACTTGGTTTAATGAAACCCTCACCAAGGAGATCTTTCAACTACTCTTTAAGCTCTTTCAACTCTGTTGGTACCATTCTATATGTTGGAATAGATATAGGATGAGTATCTGGAAGAATATCTATACCGAAGTCTATTTCTCTATCAGGAGGGACTCCGGGAATATCATCAGGAAAGACTTCTGGAAACTCTCTTACTACTGAAACTGACTGAATAAGAGGTATCTCAACACTAGAGTCATGAACTCGAACTAAGTGATAGACACACCCCTTGGAAACTAACTTCCTCGCCTTAAGGTACAAAATAAAACGACCCTTAGGCACTGTTGAACTGCTTTTCCACTCTAAGATTGGCTCATTTGGAAACTGAAACTTGACAACTCGAGTTCTACAATCAACTGAGGCATAACAAGCATGAAGCCAGTCCATACCAAGAATGACATCAAAATCTACCATGTTTAACTCAACGAAATTAGCCATGGTACTCTTGTGATTGATGAAAACGGGGAAACCACGATAGACTCTATCTACTAGAATATACTTACCAACAGGTGTAGAAACACTGAAGGGCTCACTAAGTTGCTCAAGAAGAACACTAAAATTCATTGCAACATACGGAGTTACAAATGGCAAACTCGCTCCTGGATCTAGCAAAGCATAAACATTAAAGTTAAAGACTTGAATCACACCGGTGACCACATCTGGTGAATCCTCTTGATCTTGGCGACTAGTGATAGAATATAAGCGGTTTGCTTCTCCACCAGTACCGGAAGTAGCCCCTCTAGGTGCAGCTCTGTCTGGTGGAGCAACTGAAGAAGAGTGGGCTCTATTGCCCCCATTACCACTACCGTGTTTGTTCTTTGGTTACTCTCGCATGAAGTGACCGTTCTGGCCACACTTAAAAAACAAGTGGATCCATCACGACATGTTCATGAGTGGCTCCTTCCACACTTAGCAAATGCAGAAGGCTTGCTACCCTCTTGAGCCATACTACCCTGAGAATAGGCAGGTTTGGCTCTGAAATTCTGACTATTGTACTCACTTTTGTTCTTTGGTATAGTTGCACTAGCAGATGATGAAGCAGGTCCCTTCTATTTTTGTTGAAAAGATGCCCGGTTGGCATTACTCCTCTGATGCTCGGACGCATTCCCTGTCTTAGCTCTCTTATTCTTGAACTCTTCTCTATCCCTCAACTTCTCTTCCTCAACCTGGTACACATAAACCATCAACCTTGCTATATTTATGTCACCTATTAGCATTGCAGCCTTTACTTTCTTACTCGACAGACGAGACAGCGCACCTACAAATAAACTTATTATGCCCCTCATGTCAGCAACCATCTCCGAAGCATACCAGGAAAGTTGTGTGAACCTCAGACTATACTCATGAACGCTCAAGGAATCATTCTTAAGTGTGAGGAACTCTTGTACCTTAGCCTCTATCAATTCTTGGGAGAAGAAACACCTCAAGAAGGCCTCCTCAAACAAAGCTTAGCTGATAATCGGTTACGCGCAGGTAGAAGTTAGAAATAAACTGTATAGAGATGAACTCTATCGCTCAAAATGAGTATGAAAGAAAGGAGATAGTTCCTAAATGTTACAGCCTCCTAATTATAAATATGGCATGATTCACACCAATAACTAGGACTCTATAGACACGACTTCATAGACTCTCTAGGAATCTTGAACTCTACGCTCTGATACCAAGTTTGTCACACCCCGAGCCTACACCCTAGGCGGGACTGGCACTCGAGAACCATTGTTGGCCCAAAGAGAAACCTTGGCCTGACTTACTTACTCAGCGGAAGACTTTTAAGCATTTAGAAGAGAACCCAAATACAAGATAACTCAACAGTCTCAAAACTAAACTCATAATGTTTCAGAAATAAACATTTAACTTAGCCAAAGTGGCAACTCAAATCTAAACATAGGCCAATAACAAGATAATGACAAATGAACTAACATAAATTGTCTATGAAGCCTTTAAAACAACTGAGATGGATGTCGGGACAAGACCTATGACATACTAGTGATCTAACTAATACTGAAAGCAATAAAAAGGGATTATTCGGAAGCAATGAGGCTCACCAACAAGTCTGGAGCTTAACTAGAATCAACAATGCACTGGATGCTGATCCTGGTTACCTGTATCTGCATTATTAAAAGATGCAGGCCAAATGACATTAGTATATTGAATGTACGAGTATGCGAGGGGAATTGTAAAACAAAACATAAGCTTGAAAGGAACTGAAGAATTTACCTGGCTCAACTCAACTCAAACTTAACTAAACTCATTTCAATATAATGCAGTATAAAACAAGTGCAATATAAATAAAAACTTTTTAAGCATGGATGTCAACTCAGTGTATTTGGAAATACAATAATAATGTGTGTGTGTGCAAAGATACAAATATAACTCTAAGATGTATGTAAAAAAACAATTAAACTGTGTATATAAGAATACAAATACTTCTGTGGGAGTTTCTTTAAGCGACAACCATCACGTAAGAGCTATTGTGATGATATAACGTTTTACCTCACGCTGCCAGGGGCGTCCTATACCCTGCCGAGGGTATAGAACCTGACTACTAAGTGGATTCACTAGTCTATGCTAAAAAGCACTAAGGAATCATCTAAAAAGTATGACCCTTTTCTACCCATAGTCCCGATATACTCTTTTGAAGAAATGAACTTCAAAGTTTACTCTTTACTCTTTACTCAACTCAAAACTCAAGTCTTAAAACAAAGTTAAAACGTTTGTAAAAGACTTTTGGAAAACTCTATGAACTCCTCTTGACTTGGGTCTTAACTTTCCTTGAATTTGAATTTATGGATTCAAGGATTGTGATTGTGATAAGAAAGATCTCATGATGTTTAGGAGTGTTTTTAGATAGTTAAACATGAGAAAAAAATCAAGAAATCACTGTCTGGAAGCATGTCTGCGACGCCGAGATGCATTTAATTATTTGGTCGCGAAATAATTTTTGAGGTAGAATGGTCCATGACCACTCCGCGACGCGGAGAGAATTTGTCAATTTTAAGGAATAGGTCCGCGACGCGGTCCTGTTACCCATATTTTCCCAACTTGTTCCTTCTTCGTTTTCTAACCCCAAATCGCCTAAATTAGATTGTTTTTCTCAATTCCTCTTTACATTCAGATACCCAACACATGTACACAAGAATATAACTCAAAACAACTCTAACAATCGGCCTTAAACTCTCAAGAACTCCTCAATCTCATCCCAAATTCAAGAACGAAAGCAATTCAAGAATATAACTCAAGAACATCAAAGTCTCAATCTTTAGGACGAAAATCATACTGAAAATAAACGAACCCAATGCTATATGAACTCACATACCTCGTAGGGGTCACCCCTTGATGAAATCCACAAGCAATTCTTGAAGAACTTGACGATTTTTGCTCTTTCTCCTCTTTTCTCTTCTTCTTTTCTCTTTTCTAAAATCCTAACTCAATATCGTAAAAGTGTAAATTGAATCCTATCAGTTTAGACCCCAATTAATAACCAAAAGGCGAAATTAAGTCATGGGGTATGGAAAAGACCATAATGCCCTTCTAAAATTCGGATTAGACTTTCCTTATTTGAAAATCCCAACTTCAAATGGGCATATCTCACTCATACGAACTCGGAATCGCGCAAACTCGGAGGCGATGGGAAGATTATTCCAAGATATTTTCTAAGATATCTAGAAACACACCGAACTCATCCTAAGTTAGGATTTAAGGTTGTTTGAAGTTGACAAAAGAAACCAACTTAACATACTTAAACAAATTTTCTAGATTTTTATATTCTTTCCAAAAATGACTATTTAGAATGTTTAACTTCTTTCTAGTTCTTTCTAGTTACGGGATGCTACACTTAAATTAACAAGAAACAGTCTCAAAGGATAATTCTTGCAATAAATTAAAGAAATATTAGACTAGCCAAAATGGCAACTCAAGTCTTAACATAAAACAACTGAAAATGGAAAGACTAATGAACTATAATTATCTGTCGATGAAGCCTCTAAAACAAAGATGGATGTCGGGACAAGACCCTCGATCATCCTAACAACTGAACTAATAAAACAATGTTAAAGGGGTCCTCTTGAAAGCAAGGAGGCTCACCAACTGACTTTGAGTGCTCAACTGGATCAATGAGGTGCTGGATGTTGATCCTGGTTACATGTATCTGCATCATAAAATGATGCAGGCCAAATGACATCAGTACATTAAATGTACGAGCATGCGAGGGGAAAACTAAGCACAACATAAACTTGAAATGAATCTGAAGAGAACACTTACCTTAGCTTTACTCAACTCATGGATACTCAACTCAAATGCAGAATAAAACAAAAGTAAAAGTTTATATAAATCATTTAAACAGTAAATAACAACTCAATTTACTCATATAATAAAGTAATATAATTCTGTGGGAGTTTCTCTAACCGACAACCACCACTATGAGCTAAAGTGATGATACAATGTCTCGCCCATACTGCTAGAACTGTCCTATAACTTGCCGAGATATAAAACGCCTCAACTAAGTAGATCCACTAGTCTACGCTAAAAAGCACTAAGGGATCATTCTAAAAAGTATGACCTTTTTTCTACCCACGTTTGCCACATGGTTTATAGAGACATTTAGTTGTTATGAACTCGTCCTCACATCGGTGCTCAATACTACTCCCAAATTACTCAACTCATATGTTTTATAAAAACAAAAATCTTTCTGTGGTTTGAGATAATTACTCAAACACTAGCTCAAAGGCTCTCTTGGAAATCAGTGTTTCCTCTCTTGTTTAAATGTGAAACCATTTACTCTTTGGGAATACATAGTCCTGATATACTCTTTTTGAAGAAATGAACTTCACTCTTTACTCTCTACTCAACTCAAAACTCAAGTCTTAAAACAAAGTTATAACGTTTGTAAAACACTTTTGGAAAAGCATTATGACTTCTCTTGACTTGACTCTTAACTCTCCTTGAATTGAATTATGGATTAAAGGCTCATGATCCCATGTTATGGATGATTTTATGTTGTTTAGACGTACCTTAGAGTATAGAAATCAACTAGGAAACATAGATATGATTCAAGGAAACTCAAACGGAAAGGAGTGGGAAATGGTAGAAGACTTGGCGTCCATAGCGCTCTGAGTGGCGCGGGGCGCCAAAGGCAAACTTCAGAGTCTGGGTTGGGGCACACTGGCTGGCGTGGCTCCCCATAGCCCAAACTACAGAAGTTCTTTTGGGGCTCTCTGAGTGGCGCGGCGCCTCAACTCCCTTCCCAGATTTTTGACGAATTTTCTTGCTTATTTTTCAACTCTAAACTCCCTAAATTCAAATGGTTTCTTCCCCAAACGATTAAATTCGAATACACAACCAAAATGTACAAGAAAAACCCCATAAATAACCTTAAATCTCATCAAACCACCTCAATAACTCCTCCAAAACTCAACAATCAAGATTCAAACATAACTTAAACAAAATTCATTAAGAACTCATAGTCTTTTCTTTCAAGAAAACAATTATGCTGAATTGAATCATGATTGGCGCTTGAGTGAACTAACCCAATGCTATGTGATCTCACATACCTCGTAGGTATCAACCCTTGACGAAATCCGCAAGCCTAGCTTCAATAACTTGACGATTCCTTGCTTCTTCTCCTCTTTTCTCTTCTCTCAAAACCCTAACTTGTTTTCAATAGCGTAAAATGAATCCAATCAGTTTAGACCCCAAATTAATTACCAATAACGAAATTAATTAATTATGTATGGAAAAGACCAAAATACCCTTCCAAAATCCGGTTTTGACATTCCTTATCTAGACAACCCAACTTCAAATGGATATATCTCTCTCATACAAACTCAGAATTAAGAAAACTCGGGGAGTTGGAAAGATAATTCAAAGATCTTTCCTATGGTATCTGGTAGCACACCTAACTCATTTTGAGATAGGATTTATGGTCATTTGAAGTTGACCCAAAACTCATACTTAACTTAACTTTGCCAAAACTTGCCAAATTTGATTATTTCCAAAAAAAAAATGACTCTTTCTAATTCCAACTCTTTCTAGTTCTTTCAAGTAGCGAGGTGTTACAAGTAGAATCATCTTGGATTGTTGAGTTTATCGTTCAGTTATCATTAAACTCTTAGTATGTTTTATATATTCAGATTAGTTGGGTTGCTCCCTATTTTAGATAACCACTGTTTTAGCTTCCGCATAGTTCATGTCTATTTAATTATTTTTCAGTATGCTTATGATATGCCAGATACAAGGTTAGCTAGGGGTCACTCATGATCCTAGGTCCCGTGTTACCTCAAGGGGGTAGCCTCGGGGCTTGACAATAGTGTTTTGAGGAGTCTTTTCATTTCCCTTGTTAAATGTTTAAGACTTGAGTTGCCTCATTTGGCCAGTTAAATGTTTTTCTAAATATTCTGATTTATGTATCAGATATATATGAGTTAAATCTTTGCTTTTGAGTTCATATATTGTTGAGTAAGTCTTCCACTGAGTATTGAGTCAGGCCAAGGGTTTGCTTGAGGACCAGCAATGGTTCTCAAGTGCCGCCTACGTCCCGGGTATAGTCTCGGGGCGTGACATAGGATGTTCGGGCCAACATTTATTTTATTTAGGAGTTATATTGTTGTCGTTTGTCTTTATTTATTTTGTATCAACTCTCACTCGCGATGTAATAATAAAAATTTGGGGCTGCTATTAATTACGGGTGGGAAATGATATGCTACGTGTCTCTTTTTTTTTTTCCTCATATTTCACTTTATCATTTTTCTTTTACTTATTTTTATTCAACTATTTATACTCAAGGTCATTTGTTGAAGTTTTAGTAAAGTCATTGTCTAATTCTTCTTTTCGTGATCTAGATTGGACATGACACTTTTATATATTATACTATCTCCTAAACTATAGTTAGTGGGAAAGTAAAAGGTATTACGAGATCTAATCCTAACTTTTAATTAAGCAGACGCACCCCTGAAAGTATCACCTATCCAAAGAGTTTTTTTAAAAAAAAAAATAAAAGGATTATGTGTAGTTATATGTAAATATATTTATGTTGTTATATTTAATTCAAATCTTTCAAATATCATTTGAATACTATTATTATTTTCTAAGACCACCTTAAATAAAATTGTTTCTATGTAGAAAGAGCGCGATTAATAATATCGTTGGTATCATTCCTATAATGAAACAAAAATTTGTAGCCTCCATGAATTCTCTTACGGATTTGCTTAAATCTTAAGTTTTTGCATCCTTACAAACCAACTTTAATTTTTTATTATTATTGTTTTCATCTTTTGGGATAGTTTAGCTTACGTGTGACCTTTCTAATTTTTTCATATCTTTTGATTTTTACACTTTCTTTGCGTATTTATTCTCTTAATTAATTGTTACCTCATTATTAATATTTATTTTCAAAGAAAATTGATTTTAATAATAATCACGATAAATAAGTTAAATTTGTTGCATTATATCTTAAATTGTTGTTTTAATTAAATAATTGTTTTGCTTATCTTAGTCAAGTTTGCTTAAAATAAAGTTTCGCTTATTTTATCACATAATTTACTTTAATTAATAAATAACTAATGCCCATTTGGTTGTCTTTATTTATTGCTTGAGTAATAAAATAAGTTAGCATGTTTAAGTGCTCTATCACTTATACTTGTGTTTAGTTATTAAAATTTGCTTTACATGCTTGTTTTAAAATAAAGTTTTCTTATTCTTTATCACACAGTTCTTAAATTAATTAATAAGTGACTTTATTTGCCAGATTGTTTAACAACCCCCCCCCCCCCCCNACTTAATTTTATGAGATACGGTCGGGAACCACATTTGTGGACCTCGAAAGATGCCTAACACCTTTCTTTTGAGGTAACTTAAACCCTTACCCGAATCTTGGTTTCGTTGACCTTAATAACGATTAGTTAGGAGAGAATGGTGTCCTAACAAGCTTTTAATCCTTTAGTTGATGACTCTTCTTTTAATAAAAAAAGAAAAGAGTGGTCAAGTCGTTGCACAAACCTGTTTTGCGAAATATGGGGCCTGACATGGCGACTCTGCTGAGGATATTACCTAGGTTCTTACCATTATGTGTTACATTTTTTTACGTGGGTTGTATTTATTTTTTATTTGTTTATTTCCTTGTTTTCTTTGTTAATATCATGCCTAATTCTGATTTGCTTTCCTTATTTATTTACATGTTTATTTGCTTTCCTTTTACTTTGCTTGTTTTATTTCCATGTTTAATCCTCTTTTCTTTATTTTTATTCTCATGTTTAATCCTCTTCCCTTTTCCTTTATTGTTTATTTACATGTTTAATCCATCTACCTTTTCCTTAAATAATTGATTTCTTTTTACATTTTATTTATTTATTTATCTACTATTTTCCTTAAATTGTTAATGTGTTACCGCTTTCCACTTAATTGCTAGTAGTTATCACTTTAATAAACTGTCATTCCGCTCATACTTCCCCCTATTAAGAACCTCCTTTTTTCATTCGTGATGTTGTGACTTTGCAGTTATCACAAAATTCTCTTCAAATACCCTTTATTAGAGAGTTGGCATATGCGTGGCAGAAGCGGATAGTCTTACTACCATGGAACTACAACCTCTTCACATAGAATACCTTTTGCCCGTGTCTACCCAAATCTCAGAAAATTTAAGTTATACATTCATAGAAAACCTAGGTGAATTGTCCATTGACGTCAATCAACATTATTAGTAGCCACCTTATCGTCTAAAGGGCTCCAACACCCTTTAGATAAATTTCATATTATATGTCAAAGTGATCACGATAAATTAATCCAAGTCAAGTTATGATATAATGAAATTTACAAATTTATTTGTTGTCTTTCTTTTTGCAGATTCATAATGGCCAAGTTACTTTGAGTTATTCTAATGGAATGAAGAGCTTCAAGTTTAGGATCATCCCCATTTGTTATCCCACATCCTTCTTAGTTTCACTCATGTATTTATCACTTTCAAAAGTTGTAATGGTTACATTTATCAATAAAATAGTTTATTTCTCACATTTTTCTAGCTCGAAACTCCAGACAATGTAAACAAGGCTTGGATCAGCTATCAAAAATCACTTACTTTTCGTCTTAGGCCTACCTCTGCCTCAACCAAGCTCCTTGCATTTTAGGACGTCTATTTTAGCGAACCAATGTGTTTATTATAAATATGTTTGCGCTCCTAATTTTGCTTTAGTTTATTTTTTATTTTTTGCCTCCCCTTACCCAAAAGGTTGATTTGTGTACTCTGGCCTACCACACTAGATCAAAAGGGCCTTCTTCCCCTCCTCTTCCTTCAAGTCAAAATTATAAAGGAAAAGGTAAAATGGTTGATAACAATAGCATCACAAGAAAAGTTGGTGTGATCATTCCAAGAGAATTCTTTGGGAATTCTAAAGGGGAGAATCACTCGTATGATTTGGTTTTAAGGCTAGAACAAAAAATTATAGAGCTAGAAGAAGAAATGGCTAATATGCATGACTTGGTCAAATTATCACTATCTCTCAATACCCCATTTGAGGAAGGAATAGATAGCCACGCTACTATGAATCAGACCTCTCGTCCAAGTCATCCTCTACCCACCCATCCTACCTCTCATCCTATAAATCAATTGAACTCCACTAATATGCCTCCCACAAACATGCAACACCCAATTTTTTCATATCGTTCAAATTTGGCATCATACCCCCAAAATAATTCTTATTCTCAAGACATGCCTCCAGTATCAACTACGAACATGCCTTAAGCACATGCTCCTGGTAATCACAACATCAATCCTATATATGTTGAAACGGCCCCACTTACTCATCAATATCATGAATCAAAGCCCTCTCAAAAGGATTCATTGATACAATTCATGGCTGAGGAGCTAGAAAAGTTGACTAATATGATGGAACATGTAGAGGGAAACAAAAGAGTGGTTGGTTTAAGCTATGAAAATTTATGCATTCACCCAGATGTTGAGCTACCTGAGCGGTACAAACCTCCAACATTTGAATTTTTCAATGGCATTGGAGATCCCAAGGCTCATTTATGCATGTATTGTGATAAACTTGTGGGGGTTGTAAAGAATAAGAAAATTAGAATGAAGTTGTTCATGAGGAGTCTCACAAGTGAGGCTCTATCATGGTATACAGAGAAATATTCTCTAAAATGGTCTAAATGGATAGATATGGCTTCTGATTTTATGGATAGATTTGGTTTCAATATTGAAAATGCACTAGATTGGTTTTATATTCAGAACTTGAAGAAAAAGCAAAAAGAAACATTTCGATATTATGTTATAAGGTGAAGGTCTTAAACTGCTAGGGTTAGACCTCTTTTAGAGGAATCTCAATTAAAGGACTAACTTATCCATTCTCAAGAGCCTCAATGCTATGATAGGATGATGCTCGTTGTAGAAAAGAGTTTTGCTGACACCATTAAATTGGGTGAAAGAATTAAAGCATGTATCAATAATGGTACCATCATTAATCTCGAAGCTTTGCATGCTACTAACAAAGACCTGCAATCTAAGAGATTATCAGAGAGTCGAAAGAAAGTGGGCTCTATTATGATGGCTCATGAAACTAAAACCCCTCGTCCTCGCTAATATCCTACACCACCACCTTCACAAGACTAAACATCACCATATCTTGCACCTCCTCAAAACTCAACATCACCAAATCCAGCACCTCATCAATACCCAACACTTATTTATCCATCCTTTCTCCCTACCAAGCACCACCATATCAAATTTATCCACATCAAACACCTTCTCCACAATATCAATACCCTACCTGTACTATTTATAATGTCCAACCTGCATATTTTCAAACTCCTCCACCTACCCAACAACAAAATTACAGAAATTGACCCAACTTTGAAAAGAAGCCCATCAGGAGCTATACTCCTTTAGTTGAACCCATAGACAAACTCTATGAGAGGCTTAAGGTGGATGGCTATGTAGAGCCTATTCCCTCTATTAACTCAGACACTCAATCCAAATAGTATGACCCCAATAAGATTTGTGACTATCATTTAGGGATGAAGGGGCACACTATTGAAGCATGTCGTTCTCTTAAAGACAAAATTCAAAACTTGATTGATACCAAAGCAATACACTTGAAGGATCCTATATATCCAACAATCAACTTCCAAATCACTCGTGAGCATGCTTGAAGTTGATTAAGAAGTTTCTAATAAGGACTCGTCTCGTTTGAGTTTAATGTTGCTACATTCATACTTGAAAATGAGAAACAAAGTTTGGTCCAAGTTTATCATCTCAAGAGTTTTATTTGATGCCATGGTTTATTCTTTTCTGAAACTACGATTGACCTGATTCCCATTTAAGAGGGAAAAGTAGCATTCCTATGGATTTTGGTCTTTTCATAATAAAATATCTCATTTTCCTCATGAGTAATAAATTGGGACGGAATTTCTGAGAGGGTTCCAAAATTCATGGCAAGCAGTTTTTGATCTACAAAAAGCATTAGAGAATCATGAGTTCTACAATGGGACATAAATTTTTGAGTGTTCCTCAAAATTTTTGATAGAATTACATGGGGGATTAGAAGAATTGCCTTCAATTACCATCAAGGATGAAACACATGGATCAAAGCAGAGACACAAATCAACCTCCTCTTTCATAAACTAACAATTTATCTTTGAATGTAGAAAAGAATGTCATATATACCAAAAGCAATCTTCGCATGAACAATCATGTCACTCTTCTTCCAATGAGACAAAAGTTTAGGCTACTTTATCTTTTCAACTCTGATCACACAATCCACTACTTTTCATTTGTTTATTATTTCTCATTCGTCTATTTGTTGCATTGCATTTGGCCTACTATATCGTATTGTTTACTAACTTACATTGTCTACTTATTTCATTTGGCCTGCTTGTTGCATTGCCTACAAAAAATTGCATTGTATTTGGCCTACTATACTGTATTGTTCACTACTTTGTAATGCCTATTGAAAAATTGCATTGCCTACTGAATTTGCTATTGTCTACTAATTGCATTTTACCTACTGAAATTGATTACCTACTATATTGCATTTGGCCTTCAAATTGCATTGCCTACTAATTATTTTTGGCTTACTGAAGTTTGCATTGCCTACTGAAATCAGTTCTGTAGAAAATTTGCATTGCCTACTAAATTTGTATTGCCTATTAATTGTATTTGAACTACTATATTGTTGGCCTTCAAATAACATTGCCTACTAATTATATTTGGCTCACTAAAATTGTGTTGTTTATTGAAATTGCTTACTTACTAATTGCATTTATATGATATTGTTCGCTAATTTGCATGGACTAATAGAATTACATAACCTATAAAATTACGTAACCTATTAAAATGTGTCTATCAAAAATTAAATACTATTGCATCGAGTTTACTATGTTTGCCTCCTAGATCGTGTTGCCTAATAAAACTTTATTGCCTGTCATATTAACTTTGGTCACCATTTAATGTTACGAAGGTGTCATAGTTTAAAGGCATCATCTCATGGCCTAAAGACATCATTTCATGGCCTAAGGATTTGACTTATGACTATTATGTTCCAAGGTGTCTGTAATACCCCGTAACTAGAAAGAACTAAAAAGAAGTTAAAAATTGGAAATAGTCATTTTTGGAAAGAATATAAAAATCTGGAAAATTTGTTAAGTATGTTAAATTGGGATTTTGGTCAACTTCAAACGATCATAACTCCTATCTCAGGATGAGTTAGGTGTGTTTCCAGATATCGTAGGAAATATCTTGGAATAATCTTTCCAACGTCATCGAGTTTGCACAATTCCAAGTTCGTGAGTGAGATATGCCTATTTCAAGTTGGGCTGTTCAAATAAGGAAAGTCTAATCCTGATTTTAGAAGGACATTATGGTCTTTTTCATACCCCATGACTTAACTTTGTTTTTTGGTAATTAATTAGGGTCTAAACTGATAGGATTCAATTTACACTTTTACGATATTAAGTTAGGATTTTAGAGAAGGGAAAAGAGGAGAAAGAGCAAGAATCGTTAAGTTCTTCAAGAATCGCTTGTGGATTTCGTCAAGGGGTGATTCGTACGAGGTATGTGAGTAAATATAGCATTGGGTTCGTTCATCCACGCGCCAAACATGTTTATTTCAGTATGATTTTTGTTGTAAAAGATTGAGACTTTGATATTCTTGAGTTGTATTCTTGAATTGCTTTGGTTCTTGAATTTCGGATACGATTGAGGAGTTCTTGAGAGTTTAAGGTCGATTGTTAGAGTTGTTTTGAGTTAGATTCTTGTGTACATGTGTTGGGTATCTGAATCTAAAGAGAACTGAGAAAAAGAATTGAATTTAGACGATTTGGGGTTAGAAAACAAAGAGGGAGCAAGTCGGGGAAATCTGGGTACCAGGTCCACGTCACGGACCTATTCCTCAGGATTGACAAATTTTTTCCACGTCGTGGAGTGGTCACGGACCGTTTTGCCTCAAAAATTATTTCACGACCAAATAATTAAATGCACTCCGTGTCGCGGACATGCTTCCAGATAATGATTTCTTAATCTTTTCTCATGTTTAACTGTCTAAAAACACTCCTAACTATCATGAGATCTTTCCTATCAAAAGTCACAATCCTTGAATCCATAAATTCAAATTTAAGGAAAGTTAAGAGCCAAGTCAAGAGGAGTTCATAGAGTTTTCCAAAAGTCTTTTACAAACGTTTAAACTTTTTTTAAGACTTGAGTTTTGAGTTGAGTAAGGAGTAAAGTTTGAAGTTCATTTATTCAAAAGAGTATATTGGGACTATGTATTCCCAAAGAGTGAAATGTTTTCACATTTAAAGAAGAAAGGAAACCTTGATTTCAAAAGAGCCTTTGAGTTAGTTTTTAGAAAATAGAAAATACTTTCACAATTAAGCAAGAGAGGAAACTTTGATTTCCAAGATAGCCCTTGAGCTAAGTTTTTGAGAAATTATCTCAAATCACATAAAGAAGTATGCTTTTAAATATAACAGCTAGTATCATATTTTGGGAGTAGTATTGAGCTCTGATATGGGGAAAAGTTCAGACAACTCCTAGCCCCACAAACCATGTAGCCATCATAGGTAGAAAATGGTCATACTTTTTAGATGATTTCTTAGTGTTTTTGTGCATAGACTAGTGGATCCACTTAGTAGTCAGGTTCTATACCCTCGGCAACGTATAAGGCGTCCCTGTCAGTGTGAGGCAAAATGTTGTATCATCACAATAGCTCTTACGTGATGGTTGTCGGTTAGAGAAACTCCCACATAAGTATTTGTATTCTTATGTCCCCAATTTTTATGTATTTTTATATATATTTTAGAGTTATATTGTATCTTTGCATACATACAAAGTATTTTTGTATTTCTAAATACACAGAGTTGACATCCATATTTTAAAAGCTTTTCTTTATATTGCATTTACATTACTGCTTTATATTGAAATGAGTTGAGTTGATCCAAGTAAGTTGTTCAGTTCCTTTCAAGCTTATGTCTTGTTTTAGAATTCCCCTCGCATACTCGTATATTGCCGTTTGTCCTGCATCCTTTAATGATGCAGATACATGTAATCAAGATCAACATCCAACACTTCGTTGATCCAGTTGAGCATTCAGAGTTTGTGGTGACCCTCCTTGCTATCCGGAGGATCCCTTTTTATTGCTTTCAGTATTAGATAGTTCATAAGGATGTCATAGGTCCTGTCCTGACATCCATCTCAGTTGTTTAGAGGCTTCATAGACAGTAAGATGTTAGTTCATTCGTCATTATCTTGTTATTGGATTATGTTCAGATTTGAGTTGCCACTTTGGCTAAGTTAAACATTTATTTCTGAAACATTATGAGTTTTGTTTTGAGACTGTTGATTTATTTTGCATTTGGATTCTCTTCTTAATGTTTAAAAGTCTTTTGTTGAGTAAGTAAGCCAGGCCAAGGGTTCGCTTGGGCCAGCAATGGTTCTCGGGTGCAGTCCTGCCTATGGTGTAGGATCAGGGTGTGACAAACTTGGTATCAGAGCATAGAGTTCAAGAGTCCTAGGGTGTCTATGAAGCCGTTTCTGTAGAGTCCTAGTAATCGGTGTGAAGCGCGCCACATCTATAATTTGGAGGCTGCAACACTTGAGAAATTTTCTCACTTCTTTCACACTCATTTCGTGCGTTAGAGTTTGATCTCTAAAAAGTTTCTTCTAACTCGTGCTTGTGCATGTCTTTTAGATCATGCCTCCACAAAGAGTTGTCTGAGTTCGTTCGGCTAGAAGGAATGTTGAACCACAGGAATAAGGGGTACCTAATGCACCAGAAGTGCAACCCCAAGGAGAGTCACCAATGTTGAGTTTCATGAGGCTATCCGGATGTTGAGCCAAGTTGTGACCAACCAAGCTGGGCAATAGAGGGGAAATCGACATGAAGTGGCTGATACTTCGAGAATCCACAAGTTCTTAAGGATGAATCCTCCGAGCTTCACAGGTTCTAATGTTACTGAGGATCAAGAGAATTTTGTTGGAGAGCTTCATAAATTTTTTGAAATCATGCATGTTACTGATACTGAGAGGGTGGAACTAGTTGCATACCAAATGAAGGGTGTTGCTAGGATATCGTTCGACCAATATAAGAAGAAACGAGTTGAGGGAACACCACATGCGAGTTGGGCTTGTTTTGAGGAGGACTTCTTGGGGCGATTCTTTCGTGAAGAACTGAGAGAGGCTAAGATACGAGAGTTCCTCACACTTAAGCAGGATTCTTTGAGTGTTCATGAGTATAGTCTAAGGTTCACACAACTTTCTCGCTATGCTCCGGAGATGGTTGCTGACATGAGGAGCATAATGAGTTTATTTTTTGTTGGGTTGTCTCGATTGTCGAGTAAGAAAGGTAAGGCTGCAATGCTAATATGCGACATGAATATAGCAAGGTTGATGGTCTATGTGCAGCAGGTTGAGGGATAGAGAAGAGTTCAAGAATAAGACAGCTAAGACAGAGAATGAGTCCGGGCAGCAGAAGAATAACGCCAACCGGTCATCCTTCCAACATAAATAGAAGGGCCCTGCTCCATCATCTGTTAGTGCACCTGCACCAAAGACCAACAGTGAGTACAATAGTCAGAATTTCAGAGCGAAACCTACGTATTCTTAGGGTAGTATGGCACAAGGGGGTAGTAAGCCTCCTGCATGTACTAAGTGTGGTAGGAAGCACTCAGGGACGTGTCTTGATGGCTCCACTAGTTGATTCAAGTGTGGCCAGAATGGTCATTTCATGCGAGAATTTCCAAAGAACAAGCAGGGTAATGGTAATAGGGGCAATAGAGCCCAGTCTTCTTCAATTGCTCCATCAGAAAGAGTTGCACCTAGAGGGGCTAGTTTTGGTACTGGCGGAGGAGCAAACCACCTATATGCTATAACTAGTCGCCAAGAGCAAGATGACTCGCCAGATGTTGTCACTGGTATGATCCAAGTCTTTAACTTTAATGTTTATGATTTGCTAGACCCAAGAGTGCGTTTATCCTTTGTAATTTCGTATGTTGCGATTAATTTTAATGTTCTTCCTGAGCAACTTAGTGATCCCTTCAGTGTTTCTACACATGTTAGTGATTCTATTCTAATAGAGGGAGTCTATCGTGATTGTCCCATTTTTGTCAATCACAAGAGTACCATTGCTAATTTAGTTGAGTTAGACATGGTAGATTTTAATGTCATTCTTGGTATGGACTGACTTCATGCTTGTTATGCCTCAGTTGATTGTAGAACTCGAGTTGTCAAGTTTCAGTTTCAAAATGAGCCGGTCTTATAGTGGAAAAGCAGTTCAGTAGTGCCTAAGGGTCGTTTTATTTTTTACCTTAAGGCGAGAAAGTTAGTTTCCAAGGGGTGTGTTTATCACTTAGTCCGAGTTAATGACTCTAGTGTTGAGATACCTCCTATTCAGTCAATTTCAGTAGTAAAAGAGTTTCCAAAAGTCTTTCGAGATGATCTTCCTGGAGTCCCTCCTGAGAGAGAAATAGATTTCAGTATAGACATATGGCATCAACAGAGTTGAAAGATCTTAAAGAATAGTTGAAAGATCTCATTGATAAGGGCTTTATTCGACCAAGTGTCTCACCTTAGGGCGCTCTGGTCTTGTTTGTGAGGAGGAATGATGGTTCCCTTAGGATGTGTATAGATTACCGTCAGTTGAACAAGGTTACCATCAAGAACAAATATCCTCTTCCAAGAATCGATGATCTTTTCGATCAACTTCAGGGTGCTACTTGTTTCTCTAAGATATATCTCAGATCTGGCTAGAATCAGTTGAGGGTAAGGAAATGTGACATTCCAAAGACAGCATTCAAGACCCGTTATGGTCACTATGAGTTCTTAGTTATGTTCTTTGGTTTGACCAATGCAACTGCAGTATTCATGGACCTTATGAATAGAGTACTCAAGCCTTACATAGATATGTTAGTTAATGTCTTCCTTGATGACATACTAATCTATTCGAGGAATGAAGAAAATCATGCTAGCCATCTCAGAATAGTTCTCCAAACTCTAAAGGATAGAGAGTTGTATGCTAAGTTCTCAAAATGTGAGTTTTGGCTTGAGTCTGTGGCATTCTTAGGCCACATTGTGTCTGGAGAGGGAATTAAAGTTGATACTCATAAAATAGAGTCAGTGTAGAATTGGCCTAAACCCACATCTCCAACTGATATTAGGAGTTTCTTGGGTTTGGCTGGTTATTATAGAAGGTTCGTAGAGAGGTTCTCATCTATTTCATCCCCTTTGACCAAGTTAACTGAGAAGACAGTGAAGTTTCAATGGTCTGAAGCTTGTGAGAAAAACTTTCAGGAATTGAAAAAGAGGTTGACTACTGCCCCAGTTTTGACCTTACTAGAAAGTACTTAAGGTTGTTATGTTTATTGTGATGCGTCTAGAGTTGGTTTGGGTTGTGTGTTAATGCCGAATGGAAATGTTATAGCTTATGCCTTTAGACAGTTGAAAGTCCATGAGAGGAACTACTTAACCCACGATCTAGAGTTGGCTGTCGTAGTAATTGCTTTGAAAATATGGTGCCATTATCTTTATGGTGTTCATGTAGATATGTTCACCGATCACAAGAGCCTTTAGTATGTGTTTACTCAGAAAAGCTTAATCTCAGACAAAGGAGGTGGTTAGAATTACTCAAGGATTATGACATGGGTATTCATTATCACCCAGGTAAGGCTAATGTTGTTGTTGATGCCTTGAGCAGGTTGTCTATGGGTAGTATCGTCCATTTTGAGGAAGATAAGAAAGAGCTAGCGAAAGAAGTGAACGCACTTCCACGCTTGGGAGTTCGACTAATGGATTCCACAGAAGGAGGAGTAGTGGTGATGAATGGGGTTGAATCATCATTAGTGTTAGAAGTAAAAGAGAAGCAAGACCAAGACCCTATTTTGCTTGAATTAAAGGCAAATGTTCATAAGCAAAAAGTATTAGTTTTTGAACAAGGGGGAGATGGTGTATTGAGGTATCAAAGTAGATTGTATGTACCAAGGGTGGATGAACTCCAAGAAAGGATCATGAAGGAATCTCATAGCTCCAGATATTTCATCATCCGAGTTCCACAAAGAAGTATTGCGACTTGAGAGAAGTTTATTGATGAAGTAGTATGAAGAAGGACATTGCATAATTTGTTGCTAAGTGTCCGATTTGCCAACAAGTTAAAGTAGAGAACCAAAGGCTCGGTAGTATGGCTTAGAATATAGAACTTCCGAAATGGAAGTGGGAGATTATCAATATGGACTTCATCACAGGTTTACCAAGGTCTCGTAGGTAGCATGATTCTATTTGGATGATTGTCGATAGAATGACAAAATCAGCCTACCTTTTGCTGGTAAAGACTACCCATTCAGTAGAGGACTATGAAAAGTTGTATATCCAAGAAGTGGTTAGACTTCATGGAGTTCCGGTCTCCATTACTTCAGACAGAAGTGCGCAATTTATTGCACAGTTTTGGAAGTTATTCCAAAAAGGCTTGGGTTCATATGTAAACTTAAGTACTAATTTTCATCCTTAGACAGATGGGCAAGTAGAGCGCACTATTTAGACCTTAGAAGATATGTTGAGCGCGTGCATGATCGATTTCAAGGGTAATTGGGATGATCACCTACCTCTCATCGAGTTCACTTACAACACTAGTTACCACTCTAGCATCCAAATGGTTCCTTATGAAGCTCTTTATGGGAGAAGATGTAGATCTCCTATTGGATGGTTTGAAGTTGGTGAAGCTGGATTGATAGGACCAGACTTAGTTCATCAAGCTATGGAGAAAATGAAAGTTATTCAAGAAAGGTTGAAAACAACACAGGGTCATCGGAAATCCTACACTGTTGTTAGGAGAAGGGAGCTAGAATTCGAAGTAGATGATTGGGTTTACTTGAAAGTTTCACCCATGAAGGGTGTTATGAGGTTTGGTAAGAAGGGGAAGCTTAGTCCCCATTATATTGGTCCTTACAGAATATCCAAGAAGATTGGTAATGTAGCTTATGAGTTGGAGCTACCCCAAGAGTTAGCAGCAATTCATTCGGTATTTCACATCTCCATGTTGAAGAAGTGCATGGGCGATCCTTCATTGATCATACCAACTGAAGATATTGGAATCAAGGATAGCTTATCTTATGAGGAGATTCCTATTCAGATTCTAGATCGCCAAGTTCGCAAGTTGAGAACAAAGGAGGTAGCATCAGTCAAAGTTCTTTAGAGGAATCTGTTTGTTGAGGAAGCCAATTAGGAAGCTGAGGAAGATATGAAGAAGAGATATCCACATCTCTTCGAATCTAGAGAAGTTTCAAATTAAGGTACTAATCCTTTTTGTTGGCATTTTATTTATAAGTTGGCATGTTGTAATTGCATTGTGCTTGTTTGGTGTTTGAACTATATGTTTGATCTTACGCCCTTAACCTACTAAGAGTAAGCTCATTCTAGGACTAATGTTTCCAAGGGGGAGATATTGTAACACCCCGTAACTAGAAAGAACTAGAAAGAAGTTAAAAATTGGAAATAGTCATTTTTGGAAAGATTAAAAAAATCTGGAATTTTTTTTAAGTATGTTAAGTTGGGTTTTTGGTCAACTTCAAACGACCATAACCCTTTTGTCAGGATGAGTTAGGTGTGTTTCCAGATATTGTAGGAAATATCTTGGAATAATATTTCCAACGCCACCGAGTTTGCGCGATTCCAAGTTTGTATGAGTGAGATATGCCTATTTGAAGTTGGGTTGTTCAAATAAGGAAAGTCTAATCCGGATTTTAGAAGGGCCTTATGGTCTTTTCCATACCCCATGACTTAATTTCGTTATTTGGTAATTAATTGGGGTCTAAACTGATATGATTCAGTTTACACTTTTACGATATTGAGTTAGGGTTTTAGAGAAGAGGAAACAAGAAGAGAAAAGAGGAGAAGGAGCAAGAATCGTTAAGTTCTTCAAGAATCGCTTGTGCATTTCGTCAAGGGGTGATCCCTACGAGGTATGTGAGTTCACAAAGAGTTGGTTTCTTTCACCCACGTGCCAAACATGCTTATTTCAGTATAATTTTCGTCCTAAAAGATTGAGACTTTGATGTTCGTGAGTTATATTCTTGAATTTCTTTCGTTCTTGAATTTGGGTTGAGATTGAGGAGTTCTTGAGAGTTTAAGGTCGATTGGTAGAGTTGTTTTGAGTTAGATTCTTGTGTACATGTGTTGGCTATCTGAATATATAGTGGAATTGAGAAAAAGAATCGAATTTAGGCTATTGGGGTTAGAAAACGAAGAAGGAACAAGTCGGGCAAATCTGGGTACCAGATCCGCGACACGGACCTGTTCCTCAAGATTGACAAATTTTCTCCGCGACTTTTCTCCGCGTCGTGGAGTGGTCACAAACCGTTCTGCTTCAAAAATTATTTCACAACCAAATAATTAAATACATCTCCGCATCGCGGACATGCTTCCAGAGAGTGATTTCTTGATCTTTGCTCATGTTTAACTATCTAAAAACACTCATAAACATCATGAGATCTTTCCTATCACAAATCACAATCCTTGAATCGATAAATTCAAATTCAATGAAAGTTAAAAGCCAAGGTAAGAAGAGTTCATAGAGTTTTCCAAAAGTCTTTTACAAACGTTTTAACATTGTTTTAAGACTTGAGTTTTGCGTTGAGTAAACAGTAAAGTTTGAAGTTCATTTCTTCAAAAAAAGTATATCGGGACAATGTATTCCCAAAGAGTGAAATGTTTTCAAGTTTAAAGAAGAAAGGAAACCTTGATTTCCAAGGATCATTTGAGCTAGTTTTTAAAAATGAGTAAATGCTTTCACAATTAAGCAAGAGAGGTAACTTTGATTTCCAAGATAGCCCTTGAGCTAAGTTTTTGAGCAATTATCTCAAATCACAGAAAGAAGTATGTTTTTAAACATAACAGCTAGTATCATATTTTTGGAGTAGTATTGAGCACCGATATGGGGGAGAGTTCAGACAACTCCCAGTTCCCATAAACCATGTAATCATCATGGATATAAAAGTCATACTTTTTAGATGATTCCTTAGTGCTTTTTAGCATAGACTAGTGGACCACTTAGTAGTAAAGTTCTATACCCTTGGCAAGGTATAGGACGGCCCTGGTAGCATGAGGCTAAACGTTGTATCATCACAATAGCTCTTATGTGATGGTTGTCGGTTAGAGAAACTCCCACAGAAGTATGTGTATTTTTATATAACTAGTTTATATGTATTTTTATATACATTTCAGAGTTATATTGTATCTTTGTATACACACATAGTATTTTTGTATTTCTAAATACACAGAATTGACATCCATTTTTTAAAAGTTTTTCTTTATATTGCATTTTCAATATTGCTTTATATTGAAATGAGTTCAATTGAGTTAAGTTGATCCGGGTAAGTTCTTCAGCTCCTTTCAAGCTTATGTCTTATTTTAGAATTTCACTCGCATACTCGTACATTCAATGTACTGATGTCATTTGGAATGCATCCTTTAATGATGCAAATACAGGTAACCAGGATCAGCATCCAGCGCTTCGTTGATCCAGTTGAGCATTCAGAGCTTGTGGTGAGCCTCCTTGCTTTCCGGAGGATCCCTTTTTAATTCTTTCAGTATTAGTTAGTTCATTAGGATGTCGTGGGTCTTGTCCCGACATCCATCTTAGTTGTTTAGAGGCTTCATAGACAGTTAGATGTTAGTTCATTCGTCATTATCTTGTTATTGGCTTATGTTCAGATTTGAGTTGCCACTTTGGCTAAGTTAAATGTTTATTTCTAAAATATTATGAGTTTAGTTTTGAGACTATTGAGTTATCTTGCATTTGGATTCTCTTCTCAATGCTTAAAAGTCTTGTGCTGAGTATGTAAGCCAGTCCAAGGGTTCGCTTGGGGCCAGGAATGTTCTCGAGTGTCAGTCCCGCCCAGGGTGTAGGCTCGGGACGTGACATCGTCATAGTCTAAAGGCGTAATTTTCATGGCCTATGGACATCACTTCATGACGTAAGGATTTATTTTCTGCTTATGAGTACCCTCAGACATCATAGCCTAAGACGTCATCCTTAACGTCTTAAGGCAAATTTCATGGTCTAAATAGGAAATTTCATCATGTTTATAAATTATTTTACCATTTAATTGGTATATCTGGTCTAATCATTTTATTTGATTATATCATAAGTTACAGATTCACATATATTGTAAGACTATAAATAAGATCAACTTATCTCTCAGATACGATTTCCATTCTTATATATTAGTCAAGATATGAGTAAGAAGGACAATTATTGACACCCAATTTCGACCAACCTGTAACCTATCTTTAGATTGCTATTCGATTAAATGTGCATTTGAAAATTTATTTCTTTTATGATATGCTTAAAATTATATTTTTAGTTTTTATCTAATCATTTGTATATTTTAGTATTCATAATTTTAAAAATTATTATTATTACTTTATATATGGTTAGATTTTAAACAATGATTTTCATACTTTAAACATTTTACGTATGTGTGCGCGCGTGCATGCATGTGTGTGCGTGTGTGTGGTGTGTGTTGTGAGCACCCGTGTGTTATTTTGTGTATTAGTAGTTAATTAATTTAATAGCGATCTATTTAACTTTCTACTGAATTATTTAATCCATGGCCTTTCTTGTTCAATTTTATGTCAATTCTAGACCATTTGTTTATTCAATTTATGCCCTTTCCAATAAAATTTTAAGCTCAAATCCATATTTTTATCATAACCGTCTATCACATATCGATATACATTCTAAACTAATCTAAGCCACTCCTTTTTGTTTATCAACGGTTAGGATTAAACACCCCCCCCCCTCCTTTTCAATTCTAATTGAATATACTCTAGATCCCAAAAGACCGAAAAAAATTTCCATAAATCACTGCTCTTCTTCTCTTCTCCATCATTGCCTCACCACAAACCTAACGCAGCCAATCACCCCTCCTCTCTCCTTTTCCTATTTTGACCCGTGAGAATCAGCTAAACCTCAGACCACGAGTCTGCCCATCTCCTCCCTACCTCTCTTCCTTTCTCTTTTCTCCTTAATTTCCCCGCCTCTGTTGTCTCGGCTACATCACCATTTAGGAAAGGAGGGACGAAGACCAGTGAGCTGGTGGCCAGCAAGCCCCATTCCTCTCTTTTTTCTGTCAAAGACGATGGAAACAACATCATCAAGAGCACCACTGCTCCACCGGCGAGACAGTCACTTCTTAAAGTTAGGTCTGGATTGACCATTTTACTGGTCTCACGCTAGGAAAATCTTCAATAAATGTATTTGGTATGTAATTCTAACATCGAATTATTATTCCCTTTATTGGATCCTTTGTTTCCATCAAATAATTATCATATTTTAGATTTAATAATTGTTAATTTATTCATCACGGTAAAGAATACAAATTGTAAGATTTGTTCTTGGTTGGCTGGTGTTCATATTCATATGCTTTCACTTGAATTGGTTGGTTGGTGTTCATATTTGTATGATAATTTGATTCTTCCTATTTGTCTCTAGTTCGATTATTTTCCTTAATATTCTCTTATTTAGCTGGCTATTTGGAATTGTCTCTATTTAGTTTTATTCTTTTAATTATGATTAAGAGTAAATTTTGTCACGAATTGGCCTACGAATGTGTAGTACCTCGGATGCTTGATGTGTTCTTTTTCTTTATTTAGACTGAGTACATTCTTGCCTTATATAAATCTTTTACAGATTCCTGTTTTTTTAGGATAATTTCTCTAATTGATTCAATTTTTTGCCTCAATTATTTCCCTAGTCTAAATTAAGAAAAAATATATCTTGTTTGATTTTGTCAGAATATTTCCTTCCCATTACTAACTCTATATTCTTCACTATATAATCTGCCCATTTTGATCACCCTAAAGAGGACTACCAGACAGACACTCTACATGCGCTACATTTTCTACTTGTCGTTGGAACACCTCTCATTGGGTATCACGAGCACAACTTAGATAATACTCTTATTTATTACTTCATGTGTTGTCTCTGGATTTTGGATCTCGTATCAAATTCTGTTTCATTTATTAATTATCTGCTTAATCGGTTAGAGACCTTTACAAAATATATTATTATTATTATTATTATTGCATTATTTTTATTATTTCTTAGAAAGAACTATATTGAGAAGAGCTAATTTGTGATTTGTTCAAGTTATTCTTAAATTGTGATTTTTGGGTCAACTTCAAACGATCATACCTTTCAGTATAGGATGACTTAGGTAGCCCACAAGGTATCAAATGAAATATTTTTGAGTCCTCTTTCCAACGCCACCAAGTTTGCTAAATTTCAAGTTTGGATGAGGGAGATATGCCTATTTGAGTTTAGCTTGTCCAGTTAAGGAAATTCATTCATTTTAAGGAGGGGCATTTTTGTCTTTTCCTTACCCCATTGGTATTAATCATTTTGTTGGGCCGATTAGGGGTCAAAGCTGATTAAAGTCGATTTACGCTGTCTAAAAACATCTGGAAGGTTAGGACGAAGTTCAAGAGGAGAAAAAGCTTCAAACTTTCAAGATTCTTACGAGCTTTGAGGATTTTCACCGAGAATTAAATTCTTTCGAGGAATGCAAGTTTTCATAGTGATGGGTTAGTTCACCCTCATGCCAATCACGAGTTTCATTATTGAATTTGTCCATGAGATTTCGTGTATTCAGTTCTTAATGTGTTTTCTTGAGGTTTTGTTTCATTCGTTATTAATGGAGTTTGGTGAGCTCTTTAAAAGAGGGTTTTGAGTTGAAGTGTTGTTCTTGAGGAAATTTGAGTAGATTTTCATTTACTTGTGTTGGGGTTACGAATCTAAGAAAGTTTGGAAGAAATCAATCGATTCTAGGTGAATTAGGGGATAAAATCAAGGAGAAAAATTCGTCAGAATGTTCTGGAAAACTGTTGGAGCATTGCGCCCCCGATGCACCAGTAGGGCTGGTGTGGGGCGCTAGCAGTGCGCCATAAATAGACCCCAGTAATGGGAGGCCTAGCGCGATGCGCCACCCCTGTGCCAAAGCACCAGACCACTTTTCTTTTTCATTCTCGTTCCGCACTTTTTTCTTTTAGTCGAGCTTTCAATTCTTTCATTATCCTAACTATCTAAACCTTCATAAATCATCAAGAGTTCCTTCATATATCCTAATAATGTCTCTTAATTTCACTTTGAAAAAAATTAAAGTAAATATTAAGAGTAAAGTTTGAGAAACCTTTTTGAGTCACTTTGAGAAGTATTTTTCAATCTTTTTAAACTTGAATTAAGACTTGAGTAAATGAGTATGGGGATGAGGAGAGTTGGGTTCATTTTTTAAAAATGAGTATCAGGGGACTAAGTATTCCCAAGATGTAACACTTTTACATCTAAAATGAAAGAAACATTGATTTCTAAATGAGTTTATTAGGAGTTTTTAGCATCATCTCTAAATGAGAAATCTTTTGAATAATTATCTCAAATTGAGGAGGAGTTATGTTTTCTTTAAAACATTGGAGCATGAGTTTTATATATATATATATATATATATATATAACACTGATATGGGGACGAGTTTAGATAACTCAAAGTCCTTCTAAACCATGTGTGTCAACGTGGGTAAAGGATAATACTATTTAGATGAATCATTATTAATTTTAAGAATAGCTTAGTGGATCCACTTAGTTGGGGATGTCTTATACTCCAGCAAGGTATAGGACAGTTCTGGCAGCGTGGGCAAGATGATATATCAACACATAGCTCATATTGATGGTTATCGGTTAGAGAACCTCCTAAATAAAAGTAAAAGAGTTTATTATTGTATTTTTTAAATACATTGAGGTATTGTCTATTGTTTTAAATTCTTTCTTTATACTGCATCTTTATTGTTGCTTTTATATTGAATTGAGTTGAGTATTTCTGAGTTGAGATGAGGTGAGTATGTTCGTCCTTTTTATCAGTTCAAGCTTATGTCTGTGCTTTAGAGTTCCCTTTGCATGCTTGTACATTCAATGTACTGACGCCATTTGGCTTGCATCTTTCATGATGCAGATTCAGGTAATCACGGTTATCAATAGGCGCTCTTTTGATACCACTTGCAGTTCCAGATTTTCTTTGGTGAGCCTTCTTGCTTCGGAGGGTTCCATATACTATGATAGAAGTCAGGACAAGACCCACAATATCCTAACAAACTAGAAAGTAAAAGTGGAATCTTCCAGAAGCAAGGAGGCTCACTAATGCTCACTTGGACTGGAAGTGGTAATCATGGAGTGTCTGTTGATGACCCTGAATTTCTGTATCTGCATCATGAAAAGATGAAGGCCAAATGGAGTTAGTACGTTGAATGTACAAACATGTACAAGGAACTCTGAAACATAAACAAAAGCTCGAGCTGATAAAATGGAGTTAGTACGTTGAATGTACAAGGAACTCTGAAACATAAACATAAGCTCGAGCTGATAAAAAAAGGAAACATACTCACCTCATCTCAACTCAACTCATGGATACTCAACTCAACTCAAGAATACTCAACTCAAGAATATCTAACTCATCTCAATATGAAAGCAACAATAAAGATGCAATTTATATATAGCTTTTAAAACAGTAGATAATAACTCAATGTATATAAAAATATACAATAATAAACTCTTTACTCATATTTAGGAGATTCTCTAACCGACAACCATCACTTTGAGCTACGTGATGATACAACATCTCACACACTCTGCCAGAACTGTCCTATACCTTGTCAGAGTATAGGACAACAACAACTAAGTGGATCCACTATGCTATGCTTAAAAGCAATAAGGAATCATCTAAAAAGTATGATCCTTTACCTATGTTGGCATACATGGTTTATGAGGATTTTGAGTTGTCTGAACTCATCCCCATATCGATGCTCAATACAACTTCCAATAGTATATACTCATGCTCAATGTTTAGAAAGACATACTCTTCCTTTTGTTTGAGATTATTGCTCAAACTATCCTCATAAAAGAGGTAACTACTCTTGAAATATTTAGAACTCATAACTCCTTTAGAAATCAAAGTTTTTCTTTTATCAATGTAAAAATTGATATCCTTGGAATACTTAGTCCCCTTATACTCTTACTCAATGCATTCATAAAAAAAATCTCCTTCTCAAAACTCATCTTTACTTCTTCAAAACTCATTTTAAAACTCCAGTGTTGGCTTTAAAAAGCTTCTCAAAATTTATAACTCAACTCAAAGAGTTCATACGAAGTTATGGACATGAATGACCCAACTCAGGAATCATAATACAAATATGAAAACTCAATACTCAAGACTCAAGAACTCAAGGAATCAGGGACTTAAGAACTCGAAACTCAGAACTCAATGATACTACTCCTCTCAAGAATACTCAATTCATAGAGTTCATGTGGAATTATGGGCATGAATGAGCTAACTCAAGGATCTCAATGACAATACAAAATTCATGAGTACAACCCTTCTATTTCTCATACTTATTTACTCAAGTCTTTAAACAAGTTATAAGTAATTGTAGAAGACTTCTCAGAAAGACAAAGGTCTCTCTCGAATTTTACTCTGAACTCTACCTAGAATTTGATATGTGAATTCAAGAGTTATGATTAGACTTCATTCTTAAATAATAAAGCAAAAACCTCAAAAACTTCTTAAGAATTTAAAAATTAGACTTCAAGAATGAATCCACGGTAAAAGTGTACATGATTGGCGTGAGGGCAAGCAAACCCAACACTATGAAAGCTTACATACCTCGAAATAAACAAAGTTCTTGGTGAAAATCCACAAAACTTGATGAACTCTTGAAACTTTCTTCTTTTTGTCCTCTTCAACTTTGCCCTAATCTTCTAAACGATTTTTGAATGAATAAAAATTGACTTAGTCTTATTAGACCCCTTAACTTGGGTGGGTAAAACGTGCTGGCTAGTGGGGTAAAGAAAAGACCAAAATACCCCTCCTTAAAATGGATGAAAAAATGCCTAAATTAGAGAAGTTGCACTCAAATCAGCATAACTCCTTCATTCAAACTCGAAATTTAGCAAACTCGATGGCGTTGGGAAGAGGATTCAAATACCTTTAATTTTATAGGTTATGGGCCACGTAACTCTTGATATTCTAAGAGATATGGTTATTTGAAAGTTACCTAAAGAGAATCTTACATCAAAACTTAATCTGTAAGGAAATTTTCAACTCAACTTTGTGCTAGGAGTTTCTAGTGACCTTAATTTATATCCAAAATCATTCCCACACAAAAGATTTTAGCTGAACACATATGGTATATTTAAGAATCATCTGATACGACCTTACATGTGAATGAAAAATAGTTTGGGTCTTAACTTAAAAAGAGTTCGGGGTATTACAATATCTCCCCCTTGGGATCATTCGTCCTCGAATGACGGCTGGACTGAGAATGTCAAGGAAAGGAGTTACTCTTGCTATCTTTCTTGACTTCTGCATTTGTCTACTAATATAGGCAGAACTGATTCATACTCAGAGTGTGGAACTCTGTATAGCACATAAGTTTTGAACGATATAAGTTTGAACATAGTCACGCTCTATCCGAAGCTATTTGACATAAAGCAAGAGAATACTTACGTCATTTTTGTTGAAATTTTTCATGGATGTCCGTTAAGACCTTAGTTATGGAGTCAGTTGGCCCTAACGGCCAAAACGGCCCATTTTCAAGGTCAAATGAGCTCTACAACAGGTAAACCCTAAACCCAAAACCCTAAACTCTAAACCCTAAACCCTAGCCCCTAAACACTAGCCCCTAAACACTAACCCCTAAACCCTAAACCCAAAATATCTCGGCACAAAGTAAAAATATGAATACTATGCCTTGAGTGATATGGCTGGTAGCTTTCAATCTTAGAAACACTTCTCAACTAAGCTCTTCTTTCTACTTACTATACTTCATTGGCTGCAACTTCTACCTCCCACTAAATTATTTGACTACTCTTACAAAATGTCTAAATCAAATCACTTGCTCTTACTGTGTTCAAGCCTAATCTCTGCATCACTAGAAGCTAAACACGAGATTTTAATACTTATCTAAACAACAAGATTCAGGTTCTATACATCTATAGGGAATCTCATCCCAAAAATACTTCTCCTTATAGTTGCATTCAACCAACCTTCAGCCCATATCAAGAAACACATAATGCATCATAAATTTGTCCATATTTTAACAACACCACATTCAAGCCTAATACTATAACCACTCCATGGAATCCTCCTAACCAATCCTTCTAAGAATTTCTCATCGTCACTACCAACTGAAATTTTACGCATTACTACCAGAAACTGACTAATTACTCTTATTTAACTATTACTCATGGTAAAATATCATCCCCTTATTACTCCACATTTATAACCTTAGATGGAAGAAGAAGACCACCACTACCGCAGTATAAAACATAAACCCTCTACTTCTATCATTACACAACTACTATTGACAGCATCGCTATAAAACTAAAAAGGATCACCGAAAGACCTTTAGGGAGAAAGATCATAAGCACGATTCATTCGAGATATCTGATATAAGAATATGCATGACATAACATTATTTTCTAGCCATTCAAATCAAATCATAAATTTGTGAGACTGAGCGCACTATGAGACATGAGTGCTTATATGAATAGGTTAAGATCATGAGGCTGATATTTGTAACTTTATGGATAAGATTGAGACTAATGGGCTAAAAACTTTACCCCTCATTCTATGAACTGAGCGTAGATATGAATCTCTCTGAAGTGTATTATCATAGGTCATAGACACAATTCTGATATTAGGAATATTAACAAGATGTTGTAATAACTGGACTTGAGGAATACACAAGATTTTGAACGGATACATATATCTCTAAAACTCTTTCTGAAGACATCACTATCTCATTCTCGACACTTGACTTGATTTCTCATCTTATCATCTCCTCGTTGGGTCTAAAACTGACAACTTGAAAGTTATGGATCTATTCCATCATCTCTAAGCAAATCTACATTCCCTTATATCTAATACTCGAGAAAGGCTTATCTCATGGCTACTAAACTCTCCATAAGCAGGTACTAAGACTCCTTCTAAGACCTCTTTCTAAGATGCTTTTATTAACCTCTTCTCATTGGCTTATCAGGTCACTTCATCTAACTTTTAAAGAGAAAATAATGCCTACTTCAACCTATTCTGCATTGACAACTCAATTTTCTATCTAGGCACATATGAAAAACCATTAACTTAATTTGAAACTCGTTTGGCTACATACAATCTGAGGTACACCTCTTAATGCTCATGTTACTCTAATGACTTAGCCACACTTCACTACTCTTATCTAATAGTTAGAATCCCATAATTGTACCACTCATATTCATTACAACTAACATCTTAATTCCACACCTACTCTATGTGAAGTCTACCAGATCGGGTCTCAAAACTAACATCATCACGCTCATGTTGCCATTCTTTTGATCGTGATACTCATCTCAAATTCAAGCTTAATGTCTATTACTAAACCCGGATACAATATGATTGCTCGCTTACTATACTAACTTACAACTACTAGATAAAATTAAGAAACACTGGCCTACTAAAACCTCATGACCAGTAGTCAGTCTTTATCGCTTAGTCTTCATACTTACAATTTACCGTCACACTTCCTTTCACAACTTAAGTACTCTTTACCCATCACTATAAATCATCGCCTAATTAGTTCTATAACCCTCTGAATATTATGGGCTCTCCCTTAAAAATCATAAGCCTAGCTTAGATCTATCACCTTATGAATAGTCTACTCTTCTATTCAACACCTACATGTGGTCGTTACTAACACTATGACACATTATCATAAACTCCTTTTTAGTTAGAGTATACTCTAACTCATCCTAACTAGTAACTATTCCTCTACCTCATATCATGAACTCTAGACGAGATTATTATTCATTACTCTACTCACAAAGGAAAACTTATCATTCAAACTTAATGGGTCCGAATACAACAACATAATTTTCTTCATCAATATCTCTCTTTCTTAGATTACTGAATCTCTATCTTCATTTTTCTAACTTTGGGCACTTTTACTACTACTGCTCATAATCTCGTAACTCATACTATCTTTTCGGGTGAAAATCCTACTCAAGCATTCTAAAACATCCCATCCTCTTAAAGGACTCAGTTGAATATGGTTTAGGGAAGAGAGTCTAGGAGTACATCTCACTTTAGCTTGAACACACGATTCATATTAATAAGAGTACATTATTTCAAATCACAACACTTAAGCTCACTCATGGGCTTCTCTTTAGGCCCTCTGAAGGCTCATGACTTTCTCAATACGTTTGCTGAGAGTAACTCATCGATAAGGAATTGACTTTGATTTTCAACTACATTGAGTATGGGGGTAGTCGAATGAATTTGAGAAACGCACAAGTTTGAATAAGTTCCTTATGACACACCTCTATTGCACAATTTAGAGTATGAAATAAGGAAAATTGTTCTTAAGTGTCTGTAGTCCCTCATTTATAGAAGTGGGGCCCTTAAAACCATGAATAAAATCCTACTAACACAGCTTCATAGACACCCTAGGACACTAGAACTTTGGGATCTAATACCAAGTTTTTAACCCCCTCGAGCCTACACCCTGGAGGTGACCGGCACTCGAGAACCATTGTTGGTCCCCAAGAGAACCCTTGTCCTGGCTCAATACTCAGCGGAAGACTTACTCAAGATTATAGGAATCTCAAATGCAAACTCAACTCATAAAGATATCATTAATAAAATAGTTAACATAAAATACTCTAAAATACTCAATATATAATTGTTCAACTCAAGACTTTAAACATCACAAATAAGATGGAGAATGACGCCTCAACTACAATTGTCTATGAAGCCTCTAAAATACTATGATGGAAGTTGGAAAAAGATTCACGACATCCTAACAATCTGGAAAGTAAAAGTGGAACACTCTGAAAGCAAGAAGGCTGACCAAAGCTAATTGGGACTGCAAGTGGTATAAATAGAGCGTCTGTTGATGACCCTGTATACTTGTATGTGCATCATGAAAAGATGCAGGATAAATGACGTCAGTACATTGAATGTACAAACATTTAAGGGGAACTCTAAAACATAAGCATAAGCTTGAACTGATAAAAAAATGAAACATACTCACCTCGTCTCAAGTCAACTCAACTCACGGATACTCAACTCAACTCAAGAATACTCAACTCAAAATAAAAGCAACAATAAAGATACAATTTATATAGAACTTTTAAAATAGTAGATAATAACTCAATGTGTGTGACAATATACAATAATAAACTCTTTACTCATATTTGGGAGATTCTCTAACCAACAAATATCACTATGAGCTACGTGATGATACAACGTCTCACCCACGCTACCAGAACTATCCTATACCTTGTTGGAGTATAGGACATCCTCAACTAAGTGGATCTATTAAGCTATGCATAAAAGCATTAAGAAATCATCTAAAAAGTATGATCTTTAGCATGTTGGCATACACGGCGTCACGTCACGAGGCTACCCTACTGACATAACACGAGACCTAGGATCACGAGTTACCCCAAGCTAACCCTGAGTTTGGAATATCATGAACATATAGAATATATCTAAGTAAACATGAACTAAGCGGAAACTAAATCAATAAATCTCTGAAGAGGAGCAAGTCCAACTAGTCTGAATAATCATAATAAAACATAAAAGGATTTTAGTGGTAACGGAAAGGACCACTTAACAACTCAAGTTGAATCTACTAATATGTCTGAAAATCCTTTAACTGAGTTGAGTTGCTGGGACATGGCCCCAGCTAACTCTAACAAAACTAAAATTAAAGCAAAAACTGAAATGGAAATCATGTCTATTTTCCTCGATGTATGAGGACTCACCACTGAAGTTGTTGAAGTCGAATCGAGAATGGATCGAAGTGTGATCTGGATGCTGAGTGTCTAAATCTACATCATGATGGATGCAGCGTAGAGTATGCATCTGTACATGGAATATACTAAGATGAACAAATATATATGAGTTGAACATAGCATAATTGAGCAATGACATAATCTGAGCAAGAATATAAATAATGAAACATAACTGAAAAGCTAAGTTGAATGCAATGACCAAGTACTAATTATGATGATAACATGTTGAACTGTAAATATTGATATAAATGCTGAAAATCTTGGTCAATGCACTAAGAGTCTGATATGGGCGGTACTATTAATCACCATAAACCATGTGAGCTAAACGTGAAGTTTGATGTATACACCCCATCAAAAAAGCCTAATATACCTTGACATGGGTATAAAGGCATGACTATGGCGTGATCACTAATACTGATGCCCAACAGAGGGAAATCATAATCCTACGCAGGTACGTAGTATGAGGGTGCGTTGAACCCTAGTCCAACTTGGTGCTAAGTCTACTCCCAACTGAATACATAAGAAGCTAAAATACACTAAATACTGAATAGCTCAAAATACTGACATGCTAACTAAGAATGCAACATTTATATACTGAGAATGTGACATTCGAAATCTAGAGCATGAATTTTTTTAACTGACCTAGCAAATATATTTCATGGACTAAGAGAATTTACACAAACTAGGGTTCTGAGTTTGATATAGGGAATGAACAACGTTTCCAAGAAAATGTGTTATTTAGATTATGGATACTATAGCAGCTGAAATCACCACAATCCCCAAGATTTACCAACCCTATGTCTAAATAAGTTATGTGGAATGAAAGAACTGATTGAATTCTAGGGACCTAGTGGATGAAAGGAATCCACTAGTGAAATTCCACATACCTGGTGACGAAATCTACGGAGAAATTCTTCGAATTTCGGGGATGAACTTTGAAGAATGCTTATGCTTGCTCTTTGAAATGTTGCTCACCTCTTTCTCTTCTTTTTGCTCTAAGTTGAGTGATTATTGGAGAATGAGGCTTCTGGGTATGTCTAACTAGACTATTCGGCTTAGACAGAGTAAAATGACGTAGTTTAAGTGCCTAATGCATAGGGGAAAAGACCAAAATGACCCTAACTTAAAACTGACGAATTGCCATCTACTACGAGACTGACGGACCGTCATTTGAACTACTGCCCATCGACTGGGCTGTGGATCATGCTTTGCCCAATATGGCTTCACTAAAACAAGCATAATTTTTTACTCCAAGCTTGGATTTTAAAACACTTGGTGGCGTTGGAAATAAGATTCAATTATCTTCAATTTGATAATTCATGGGCCACCTAGTTCATTTTGTGCTAAAGTATATGACCGTTTGAAGTTGACCTAAAAGCCATTTTTCTCTAAATAGCTGTTGAGTGTCACCTACAGCTAGGCCTACGATCCGTAGGTCCAACCACATACCGTACGACTGTGGGTAAAATTAGAGACCACAAAATCTTGGACCCCAATGACGGAACACCACCTACGAATAATGTGTCCATCGATGGACCGTGGACCACGTCCATAGGTCTCATCTTTTGACCCTGAAATTCCTCTAATTCTGGGAATCACCTACGAGACCTACCTATGGCACGTGCATGGAATGACTAATTGTCCTGGTGAACCGTTGCTAAGCACTTGAACCTTGACTCTTCTAGGAACTTGAACTGGCCAACTACCGCCCTACCTATAGTCCTTGGTTCTACCTACGGTCCATGGGTGGTTCCTTGGTACTGGCACCAGTTTTCTTAAAAACTAGGATTTACTCCCTATGAGATCCGTGGTGTTACACATGTTTTATGAGGATTTTGAGTTCTCTAAACTCACCCCAATATCGGTGCTCAGTACCATTCCCAATAATATATACTCATGCTTAATGTTTAAAAAACATACTCTTCCTCTGGTTTGAGATAATTTCTCAAACTATCCTCTTAAAAGAGGTAACTGCTCTTGAAATATCTTAGAACCCATAACGCATTCAGAAATCAAAGTTTCTCTTTTATCAATGTAAAAAATGATACCTTTGCAAATATTTAGTTCCCTTATACTCTTACTCAATGCATTCATAGAAAAACTCTTTCTCAAAACTCAGTTTAAAACTCAAGTGTTGGCTTTAAAAGGCTTCTCAAGATTTATAACTCAACTCATAGGGTTCATGCGGATTATGGACATGAACGACTCAACTCAAGGATCTTAATAGCAATATGAAAACTTAGTACTCAACACTCCAGAACTCAAGGACTCAAGAATTCGGAACTAAGAACTCAACGATACTACTCTTCTCAAGAATACTCAATTCATAGAGTTCATGCAAAATTATGGGCATGAACGACTCGACTCAAGGATCTCAATGACAATATAGAACTCATGAATACAACTCTTCTCATTCTCATACTTATTTTCTCAAGTCTTAAAACAAGTTATAAGTAATTGTGGAAGACTTATAAAAACGACTCAAAAGGACTCCCTCGAACTTTACTCTTTAACTCTACCTTAAATTTGAAATGTGAATTCAAGAGTTATGATTAGGATATATAGGATCTCTCAATGATTAATGAATTTTTAGCTAGTTATAACTAGGAAGAGAGATAAAATATGGTTTAAAAGAAGTCAGACCGAAGAGAAGATGGAAGAGGAACGGAGGCAAGCGACACTGACTCATTCCTGGAGCCGGGTGCCAGCCCCAATCATGTGTAGCTCCTTTCTAGCGCATTGCCCAAAATCCCCTACTCTATGGAGGCGCATAGCCCCGTACCCTCTAGAGCTATGGGGGCACATCGCCCCAGCCCCTCTGACGCTATGGTGGTGCATCGCCTCAGCCCCTCTGGCGCTATTAGGGTGCATTGCCCCAGCCCGAGCCCAAAATATCCAACGAACTTTCTATCTCAATTTCCAGCCATATCTCCTCTAGAATCGAATGATTTCCTCCAAATCCTCCTAGATTCTTAACCAGAAAACCGTTCCAATGAAAACCCACACAAAATCCCTCAAGAACAACATTCATTCAGAAGACCCTCACCTTAAGAACTCAACAAGACTCCATTGTTAAAGAATGAAGCAAGAACCTCAAAAACATCTCAAGAATTTAATAATTAAACTTCAAAAACGAATTCATGGTAAAAGTTTACATGATTGACGTTAGGGAAAACAAACCCAATACTGTGAAAGCTTACATACCTCGAAAGTAGCAAATTTCTTGGCAAAAATTCTTGAAACTCGATGAACTGTAGAAACTTTCTTCTTTTTCTCCTCTTCAACTTTGCCCTAATCTTCTAAAAACTTTTTGAATGAATAAAATATGACTAAGTCTAATTAGACCCCTTAACTTGGGTGGGTAAAACGTGTTAGTCTAGTGGGGTAAGGAAAAGACCAAAATACCCCTCTTTTAATCGGATGAAAAAATGCCTAAATTAGAGAGGCTGCCCTCAAATGAGCATAACTCCTTCATATGAACTCGGAATTTAGCAAGCTCGGCGGCGTAGCAAAGAGGATTCAAATACCTTTAAATTGGTAGGTTATGAGACACATAACTCTTTATATTCTAAGAGATCTTGTCGTTTGAAGTTCATCTAACTTAAAAAAAAATCTGAGTGTTACATATTGTAACACCACGGTCCTAGAAAGAGCTAATTTTAGAAAGAACTAAATTGGAAAGAGATAATTTGAGATTTGTTCAAGTTATTCTTAAATTGTGATTTTTTGGGTCATTTTCAAACGACCATTACTTTTAGTACATAATGATTTAAGTAGCCCACAAGGTATCAAATGAAAGATCTTTGATTCATCTTTCCAATGCCGCTGAGTTTGACAAATTCTGGGTTCAGATGAGGGAGATATGCCCGTTTGAGTTCAGCCTGTCCAGTTAAGGATATTCATCCGTTTTAAAAAGGGGTATTTTGGTCGTTTCCTTACCCCATTAGTCTTAAACGTTTTATTGGGCCTATTAGGGGTCAAACTGATTAAAGTCCGTTTAAACTAAATCTAAAAATGTTTGTAAGGTTAGGGCAAAGTTCAAGAGGAGAAAAAGTTTCAAGCGTTCAAGATTCTTGCAAGCTTTGATGATTTTCGCCAAGAATTAGATTCTTTCGAGGTATGTAAGTTTTCATAGTGATGGGTTAGTTCACACTAAAGCAAATCATGAGTTTTCTTATTGAATTTGTCCATGAGATTTCATGTATTGAGTTCTTGATGAGTTTTCTTGAGGTTTTGTTCTTCATTCGTTATTAATGGAGTTTGATGAGTTCTTGAGAAGAGGGTTTTGAGTTGGAGGGTTTCTCTTGATGAAATTTGAGTATATTTTTGTTTACTTGTGTTGGGTTTACAAATCTAAAGATGTTTGGAAAAAATCAATGGATTCTAGGTGAGTTAGGACCAAATATCGAGGAGAAAAATTTGTGAGAATATTCTGGAACAAGATTGGGGTACCACACTCTTGATGAGCCAGCAGGACCGGTGTGGGGCACCAACAGTGAGCGAAAAGTGACACCCAGTAATGGGAGCGTTGGCGTGACGTGCCACCCCTGTGCCCGAAGCGTCAGGCCACTTTTCTTCTTCGTTCTAGTTCCGCACTTGTTCCTTTGAGTCGAGCTTTCATTCCTTGTTTAATCCTAACTATCTAAACCTTCATAAATCATCAAGAGATCTTTCATACATCCTAATCATGTCTCTTAATTTCACTTTTAAAAAAAACTAAAGTAAAGATTAAGAGTAGAGTTCGAGAAACCTTTTTGAGTCACTTTGAGAAGTCATTTTCAATCTTTTTAAACTTGAATTAAGGCCTGAGTAAATGAGTATGAGGATGAGGAGAGTTGAGTTCATTTTTTAAAAAATGAGTATGAGGGGACTAAGTATTCCCAAGTATGTAACACTTTTACATCTAAAATGAAAGAAACACTGATTTCTAAATGAACTTATGAGGAGTTTTGAGCATTATCTCTTTTAAGAGAAATGTTTTGAGTAATCATCTCAAATTGAGGAGGAGTAATGTTCTCTTTAAAACATATGAGCATAAGTTATATATATATATATATATATATATATATATATATATATATTATTGTAGTAGTACTGAGCCCTGACATGGAGATGAGTTCATACAACTCAAAGTCCTCATAAATCATGTATGCCAATGTGGGTAAAGGATAATACTTTATAGATGATTCTTTATTGCTTTTAAGCATAGCTTTGTGGATCCACATAGTTGAGGATATCTTATACTCCAGCAAGGTATAGGACAGTTCTGGCAGCGTGGGCGAGACGTTGTATGATCACATAACTCATAGTGATGGTTGTCGGTTAGAGAATCTCCCAAATAAAAGTGAAAGAGTTTATTATTTTATTTTTTAATACATTTAGGTATTGTCTATTGTTTTAAAATCTTTCTTTATACTGCATCTTTATTGTTGCTTTTATATTGAATTAAGTTGAGTATTTCTGAGTTAAGTTCAATTGAGTTGAGTTGATATAAGGTGAGTATGTTCTTCCTTTTTATCAGTTCAGGCTTGTGTCTGTGTTTTAGAGCTCCCCTTGCATGCTCATATATTTAATATACTGGCGCCATTTATTAAACTTATTGTTACTTCATTTATTTTTTATATATTGTGTATGACGGCATAACGTGCTACTCATTGATCATTTATTGTTTTGATAGTGTTGAATTGTATTATAAATTGTCTTCTCTCATACATTCTATGAGTCTCTCAAAAACACTTCACGCATAGTCACAGGAATGCAGTTATGCATCCTAATTTTTGTGGAGATAAGGCTAGAGTGTTTCAGCACCTTATAAGAGTTGGACCAGCAATGAAGTTGAAAGAGCGCTGCTACCGATAAGTTTCCCTTCCCTAGCTCAAATTGTCTACTCGAGTAAGTCAATCTAGATACATGTCTCCTTTAGGTTTGAACCTAGTAAAACTGGATTACTAACAAGGTTATCCTAGAAGACTCTTCTTATTTGCATCATTTGTATTTGACTTAGTGAGCCTTGAAACAAGAGTTGGGTCCGTCTAGGACAAGTATCCCTCTTACTTGACCACTTAGATCATTTTATGTGCTACACGAAAATGTATTTATTTAGAAAGTCTCTATAAGTTGACTCATTTTAATGTGATTAGTTTAATGAAAAAAGTTATTTTTTCAATTTTTACAAAATAAATAAGGGAGAAAACACAAAAATATTTCTTCTTTTAGAAGTTATTATACATTTCTTAAAAATAAAATAAAAGATTTTGCACTACTTAATAAAAAGAACAAAATTTTATGTATATTTATTTTGTACAGTTAATAAAAAAAATTCAAAATATTTTTCTTACATAATACTTTGAAAAATAATGCATTTGTCAAGTTTCTATATCTTAAAAAAAATTTAACTATCCAATTTGGATTAACTACGCATACTTGATTCTCACCTTAATGAGATATATAGGCAGTCTTCTTTTGGTTAGGTGATCTTTATTCCAAAAAAAAAAAGTTTTCTTTCCTTCTTCAAAAGTTTAAAAAAAAAAAGGAAAAATAGAACAAAAATAAGCTTTGATCTTTATTCAACAATTTGTTTTTTTATCTATTTACCAAAATAAAACAAAACAAAAAAATATATACTTATTAAAGGTAATGTTGGAACTTTTCAAATTCCTCATGCAAACGGAAAAAAGTCAAAAATATATATTTTTTTAATTTAATTTTTATTTAAGTTTGGTAGGAAGTTCAAGATCAAAAATAGGATTTTCTTAATTTTCTTTTAGTAATTCAAAAAAATAAAACAAAATATTTTATCCCAAAGTTCTAAAAAAAGAAGAAAAAGAAAGCTTTGTTATTTAGTTTCAGTCAAAATAAATATATGCAAACATCTTATTCATGTTTTCAAGTATGTTACACACGCAGTCCGTAAAAAAATTATGCAAAGATCTTATTCATGTTCTCAATATATTATCAAATAATTTTAAGAAAATAAAATTAATTAATTATAAGAATGAAATGGATAAAGATGATCAAGTCAGGATTAAACATTAGATTCTCTAAGCTCATTCTACAAATAAAAAGACGTGTATGCATGATGTGCAACATGTGGTTATAACTGAAGAATGTCTAAACCTAACAAGATTTATTATCAATGAACACAGTTAGCTTAAAGGTGGTTGGTTTGTGGTTAAACTTGCATCTCATCCATACAATACAAGGTCAAGAGGGAAAGAGAAAATGACTCGCAAAGACGGAACATAGTCGGACAATGATGAAGTCCAAAATCAAGTGGTTTCACAAGAATCGGTATCAGTCAAGGAATTAAGGATGTTGAGACAACAAATAGCTTAAATGTATGAAGCTTTGATAAATGGACAAGCTCCACCATCTTCAATTCATGTGTATCTAATACGAATATGTCATCTCCTATCCATATCCACCTGGATTTGGTCCATATGCTATTACATCCAATGTCGCTGGAACTTCCACGGTACACCATTAGAATAGGCCTATGATGAGTAATCCACTCTTCATGCCAACTTCACCAACTAATACAGTTCCGCAGCCCACAATGGTGTAAAAATTCAACAATGATTCTTTACCCAAAATTCAACATGATCGAGATTATACCCCTAAACTGACTCTTGAAATTACCAACTTTTATCCCCACACTCATCAGTATAGTTTCCCTGTCGATGTTGAAAAAGTTGTTAAGAACGAGGAACATGAAGAAATGAATAGAAAAATGAAGAGCTTAGAACATAGTGTAAAATATATACAAGGATTGGAGGTCATAAAAGTGTCTCATTCAGAAATTTGTGCATATTTCCCTACGTTCATTTATCAATCGATTTTAAAACTCCAAAGTTTGATAAATATGATGGTCATAGGGATCATGTAGCTCATTTAAAGAGATATTGCAATCAACTAAGAGTGGCCGCGAATAACGAGGAATTGCTCATGACTTATTTTGGGGAAAACTTGGTGGTAATTGCCTCAGAATTGTTCATAGATCAAGATATTTCCTACCGCATACATGGGATTATTTGGCTCGATGTTTTGTTCAACAGTTTCAATATAACATTGACATAGTACCAAATCACCTTTCACTTTCCAACATGAGGAAAAAGACCACCAAATATTTTCGTGAATATGCTATTAGATGGAGGGAGCAAGCTGCTAAGGTTAAGCCACCAATGAAGGAGCCTGAAATGATTGATGTTTTTCTCCAGGCGTAAGAACCCGTCTACTTTCATTATTTACTTTTTGTTGTTGAAAAACATTCGCCAAAGTTATTAAGATTGGAAAGATGATGGAAAATGGCATTAAATATGGAAAGATTGTAACTCAAGATAGTTAAGGGCCATAACACAAGTTAATAAAAATGGATCAAAAAATCATTGGGGCGGGGGGTGATTAAGAAGGATGTAGCTACTATTGTGTTAGGGACCCAAAGAAGTTCAAGGGGGACCACTTTATCAATATACACAATCTCAATCTCATTATTATCGCCCCATGGAAAGCACACAATAATCTATGGTCCCACTTTAATATGTGATCTATAGTGCACAACCATATTCACATCCACCAAACTGTCCTCAATGGTGAGCGCCAACACATCAAAATATTCATCCTCCTTCTCAAAATTTTCAAGCACCTTATAATCCATTTTCAAGACAGAGACTTGAAGGAGGTCAAAGACCTATGAATAATTTCACACCAATTACAGAGTCTTACACAAGTTTATTTGAGAAACTTAAATGCTTGAATATAATAGCGTTGATTCCTCAAAATTATGTAGATCCACGTTCAAAAGGTTTCAATCTTGTAGTACGATGTGCATACCATTCTGATGTCCAGGGCACAATACTAAAAATTGTCAAACTTTGAAAAGTGATGTGGAAAAGCTGATCCAAGCAAAAATGATTGTGGTCCAAAATAATAACCCCCCAAATGTTATTCAGAATCCTTTAATGGCCACCTAATGATGTACACTTTATTGAGATGATATGTAATGACAAAGAATATGACAATTCTCTCAATTCTCAAGAAAAGATCATTGAAATTGGTGGAGCTTTTGTGAAGGCTAACATGCAAAGCAACAACTAAGAAGTCAAGCTTGGTGATTGGGAGACACTCTTCTTTTATCTAGAAAAGAGTGTATAAATAGTTTATTTTGTCGTTATTTCTGCTATGCATTTTAATTTTTAATTTTTATTTTATTTTAGTAAGTTAGACCCAAAGAGTGTATAAATAGTTTATTTTGTTTTTATTTCTGCTATGGTATTTAGTATCTAATTTTTATTTTATTTTAGTAAGTCAGACCCTTCTATCATTTCTCTTAGGTGTATGTTTGTTGAGTCTTGTCATAGTATGAGTTATTATAGGATTGTAACCAAAAAAAGTTTGTTGTCTTGTTATCAAGTCTTTTTAATCTTTGTTCTATGTCACTTTGATCCGTTCTATTTAGCTTTCCATATATATATATCTTTTCACTTAAGTTTTTATGGCATGATATGCAAGAGGATTTGGTCAGATTGTAAAATTATGCCTAGTCATGAAATGAATACACCCAAGAAATCCAAAAAATATATTCGAGAAAATGAATAAAGGACTTAAACACCTTGATATCTCTTTCAGTATTGAAAATGGTTAAAAGGATAAATTTAATCTAAATTGACATATGTCATTTGTTATAAAGAAGGTATTATTCAAATAGAGATTTTTAGCTAGCAAACTGGAACAAAAATAACATGCATATCCATCAGCGAATGCGTTGCAAAGAGATATTGTATGATTTTTACTTCATATTAAAAGGACAAGTTTGTATTTGACATTTTTAATAATTGATATGACGAAGACATTTCATTTTACTATCCAAACACCGTGTAATCCTTTGCTAGTCCTTTTGAGCCTAATTTTATTTTCTTTCATACCCCTCTCTTGAAATAGTAACGATCGGGTTCTGGCGTTATAGAAAAGCCAACGAGGAAAAATTTTGAGGCGGAAAATTTTTTCGTAGTATCTTGAGATTTCCCAACCTAGTCTAGATGTGGACTAAATCAGAGTCATTAAATACTAAGGAAATATAGTAGTAATTGGGTAATCTAATTATTATTTTGATTACATAAATAAATAGCTAAAACGTTAAGGAACCCGTACGATTTTACGGAATTGAATTCGAGAGAGTAGAACTCCCGGAATTGATCTTAGCGTGAACAAATAATTTTTGAGTGTCATTGGTTGAAGGTGTATTGTGAAATGGGGGTTTGGAATTATTAAATTAGCTTTCTGGTCCCGTGCAAGACGCTAAGGCGAGATTATTCCCGACAGGTCGGGGCCGCTGTAGCGGGGTGAGTGCCGCCATGGCGGGGCAGTCGCGACTTAAAGTCAGAAATAAACTCCAAAATCATTTTATTCTGCAATTTTCGGACTTGGGATCTAAGGAACGAACCCAGGGTTTTTCTTGACAGTTTTCCAGCATTCTTGAGGCTAAAGGTAAGATTTTAACTCCCCAAATCCATTTTTCGATCTGTAGAACGTAATCTAATGGGTAAATATCGATGTGGAAGAGTTTTGATATAAGATTTATGGTGGAAAAAACCCTAATCTCGGTATGGGGATCATGGGTATGATCTAGGGTGATATAATTGTTAGTACTTCGGGTAATTAGTTACTGTTTATTGATTCCCATGCATATTAATTGTTTGTAGACCAAGAACAAGCGGAACGAATCCGAAAAGAGAAGAATCAAGTTTCTTAGGGGATTCAAGCTTTGTTCGAGGTAGGTGATGGTTGTGATTCTATGATTGTGTGATGTATGTTTGTTTTTGCTTCATTATAATTCATGTATGAATGTGAATGTTGCATTATTGATCACATTAATTGTAAATGAGGATATATGAATGATGAATGCCATGAATCATGACTTGATTGTATGATTATGAGAATGTACTTTGTGATTGTGATTGTGGCTTGTTGAATGGATCGGGTGTTGCGTTCCGACCCACTAACTTGGATCAGTTGCCACATACCGGCATAATTATGGGATCGGTTGCCACGTTCCATCATAATCATTGGATCGGGTACCACGTTTCGGTATGCTAACAGTTTGGGTTTGGGTTAGATGAGGACCAATGACTTTATATAACTGTGATATTTGAGAATCATGAAATTGTTCGTTGTTCTTAAATGATGATGATATTGTATATGTTTGGTGTATGCATGTGATTGTATTGTTGNGTTTTGGGTTAGATGATGACCAATGACTTTATATAACTGTGATATTTGAGAATCATGAAATTGTTCGTTGTTCTTAAATGATGATGATATTGTATATGTTTGGTGTATGCATGTGATTGTATTGTTGTTTTGACTTATGTATGTTGCACTTAGTGGGATAGCACCAATACATTGTGGTTGTGTACTGATACTGCACTTGCTCTTTCTTTGTTGAGTACAGGGCATCTTTAGGAGGCTATTGATAGACCTCACTTAGAAGATCAATGATCGTTCGAATTCAAGGGTGAGCCAGTTCTTCCGGGCTTCCATGAGTTCTCTTTCTGTCTATGTCTACATTTCAAAATTAGACTTTCTAGTTAGTTATTAGTACATTAGTTTGGGGTTGTAACCGTTCTTGCTTAGATTTATGGATCTTGTTAGAGTTTTGGTACGTTGAATTTCAGGTTCTAGGTGTTACTTTCGCATTTGTTTTAGTTGTTAGCCTTTTTGTGTGGAGTTTATGGGAACTCCCTATTTCTCTCCTTACTATTTAACTTGCTACCGTAACTTAAATGCTTTAGTATTTTGATTAAGTTGGTTAGCTAATTAGTGTGAATGATTCTCCTACCGGAGGGTTAGTGTGGGTGTCAATCACAATGGTCTGAGTCGTGACAATATTGGTATCAGAGCCTAGGTTTACTGATCTCGATGTACCAAGACGAGTATAGTAGAGTCTTGCGGAATGGTATGGAGACGTCTGTACTTTTCTTCGAGAGGCTATAAGACTTTAGGAAATCTCTCTGTCTTCTCTTGTCTCCTTTTGTACTATAACTTGATTCCAATTGGTATTTGGCGATTCAAATTGGTAACTAACCTCCTTCACTCTTTTGTTCGCAGATGGTTAACACTAGATTCAACGACGTCAGGCCCCTAGCTCCTGTCAATGCCCCAGATGAAAAATATACAACGAGAGGTCACAGTCGAGGCATGGGTAGAGGAAGAGTTAGGGGTAGAGGCCGAGTAAGGGCAATACCTACTAGGGATGGAGCATCGATTGGAGATGCTCTAGAAATTAGGTCCCTCATGCGCATCATAAAGAGGTAGAAGAGAACATACAGGTTGAGGATGAGGAGAATGTTGGGCAAGGGGAAGAGGTGCAGGCTGAGACTATAAGTATTCCTCCTTTAGACCCAATGTTAGCTCAGCATATCATGTCATTCTTGAAAGGGTTGGTTGGTCCTGGAGTGCTTCCCTCTATTCAAGCAACTCAAGCTCCTGCAATCCCTATGTTGCTATCACTGCGCAAAAGGTGGGTGGAACTGGAGGTAATGATGTTTTCTTATGTCCTTTATTGGGTAATGTTATGACTGGTAATGAGTATGGGATGTTGACTAAGTTCTTAAAGTTGAAACCTCATGTCTTCCTTAGTTTTGAGAGTGAGGATGCATATGAGTTCATCCTAGATTGCCATGAGAGGCTTCACAAGTTGGGAATTGTCCATCAGCATATGGTTGAGTTTGTGACTTTTCAACTTTAAGGTGAGGCTAAGCAGTGGTGGAGAGCTTATGTGAAATGCAGATCTTCAGTTTTACCTCCACTTACTTGGACCCACTTTCATGCTCTGTTTTTAGAGAAACATATGCCTAGGACTTTGACAGATCGCAAGAAGGATGAGTTCATGGATTTGGAGAAATGTGGTATGTATGTGGCTGCTTATGAGGCCAAGTTCCATGCTTTGTCTAGATATGCTACTCAATTAGTGACTACTGAGGAGGAGAAGATTTGTTTAATTATTAGGGGACTAAAATCTGAGTCGCAGGTATTATCTGTTCATATGACCTCTACAGGGAGGAGCTTTAATGACGTAACAGACTTTGTTAAGAGAGTGGAGGGGGTGAGGCGAGACGGTCAGGCTAAGGCATTGGCAAAAAGGGCCAAGAACTCGGGTAACTTTCAAGGTTCTTATTCCAAGGGGTCAGGGAGACCAACACTTACAGCCAGGACAATTCAGTCTGCTATGCCCACCTCTATAGGTAATTACTAGGGAACTCCACCTCATAATTTGATTCAGGATAGCCAGGGAGCCGCACCTTCGGCGAGCAGTAGGCCATCTTTTGATCATACATATTACAACTGTGGTGAACCTGGGCATATGAAGAGAGATTGTTCCCACCCGCACATGATGGATTCCGCATAGCAATAGATTAGAGCAATGGTACCCGAGGGAAATGGTAATAATGGTCGAGGGCATCCACAAGGTGGGGCAGGAGTAAATCAGCGAGGCCACGGAGGTAGGGAAAATGGTAACGCATGCAAAGGTAACGTGCAGCCAGGCAGGGAAGCCACTCGTCATGATGAGATGGCTTAATGTTACGCCTTTTCAGGCAAGAATGAGGCAGAGGCATCTGATGCAGTTATCACATATACTATTCTTGTTTGTGAACGGATGGCTAATGTGTTATTTGATCCGGGTTCTACTTATTCTTATGTATCCATTTGATCTTCCTTAGAATTTGCTATGATTTGTGATATACTTGATGCCCCCATCCATGTTTATACCCCAGTTGAAAAGTCTGTCATAGTCACCCATGTCTATCGTGTTTGTCCTATTTTGTTTATGGGTTTCAGACTTGGGTTGATTTGGTGATATTAGATATGACTGATTTGGATATAATCTTAGGCATTACTTGGTTGTCCCCCTATTGTACTGTGCTTAATTGTAAGACTTAGTCTATAACTCTAGAAATTTCGGGAAGGGAAAAATTAGAGTTGGAAGGGGTATACAAGCCTAAGCAAGCTAAGATCATATCTTCTATTAAGGCTAGGAAACTGGTAGGGCATGGTTGTTTGGCTTATTTGGCTCATATTCGGGATGTTGAGGTTGAGTCTCCATCTATTGTGTCTATTCCTGTGTTGTTAGAATTTAGAGAAGTGTTTCCTAATGATTTGCCTAGTATGCCTCCGAATAGAGATATATATTTCTGCATTGATTTAGAACCTGGTACTCATCCTATTTCTATCCCTCCATATCGTATGGCTCCAACACAATTAATAGAGCTAAAGGCTCAAATCCAAGAGCTTCTTGATAAGGGATTTATTCATCCTAATGCTTCCCCATGGGTTGCTCCAGTTTTGTTTGTTAAGAAGAAGGATGCTAGTATGAGGATGTGTATAGATTATCGGCAATTGAATAGGGTCACTATTCGAAACAAGTATCATTTGCCTCGAATAGATGATTTTTTTGACCGATTGCAAGGTGCATCAGTTTTCTCCAGGATTGATCTAAGGTCTGGCTACCATCAGTTGAAAATTAGGCATGAGGATGTGCCAAAGACGACGTTTAGAACCCGCTATGGGCACTATGAATTCCTAGTTATGTCTTTTAGTTTGACTAATGCACCTGCAGCTTTCATGAGTCTAATGAATGGTGTGTTCAATCCATTTCTTGATTCCTTCATCATAGTCTTTATTGATGATATTTTGGTCTATTCGAAAAGTGAGGAAGAGCATGCCGACCATCTTCGTATTGTTTTGGGTGTTCTTGGGAAACAAAAGTTATATGCGAAATTCTCTAAGTGTGATTTTTTGTTGACTTCGGTTGCATTTTTGTGGCATGTAGTTTTAAAAGAAGGGGTAATGGTAGATCCCCAAAAGATTGAGGCAATTAAGAATTGGGTTCGGCATAGCTCTGTGACGGAAGTTAGGAGTTTTGTTGGGCTCGCTAGCTACTATCATTGATTTGTGAAGAACTTTGCTTTTATTGCCACCTACTTGACAAATTTGACCAAAAAGGAGATACCATTTGAATGAACTAAAAAATGTGAGGAGAGCATCCAAAAGCTCAAGACTCTCTTGACCACCGCACCTATTCTAGCATTACCGGTTGAAGGTAAATATTTTATTGTTTATTATGATGCTTCACATTCTGGTTTGGGTGTTGTGTTAATGCAGGATACATATGTTATAGCTTATGCATCACGATAGTTGAATGTGCATGAGAGGAATTATCCAACGCATGATTTGGAGTTGGCAGCGGTAGTGTTCGCTCTTAAGATCTGGCAGTCTTACCTCTATGGTATTAAGTGTGAGGTGCTTACTGATCATCATAGTTTGCAACATGTGTTCAGTACTAAGGATCTGAATTTGAGACAGCGAAGCTGGATGGAGTTACTCAAAGATTATCATGTGACCATTCAATACCATCCGGGTGGCAGACAGTTTGAGTCGAAAAGTGGTGCGTATGGGTAGCTTAGCTTGCTTGAGTGTATCCAAGCTACCCTTGGCTAAGAAAATTCAGACCTTGGAGTCTAAGTTCATGTATTTGGGCATCTAAAAAAGAGGTGGGGTGTTAGCTAACATTGAAGTGCGGGCCACATTCATTGAAGAGATCAAGGCCAAATAATTTGAGGATAAAAATTTGAATGAACTTAAGAAGAAGACTGCGATTGGTAAGGCACAAAAGACCACTCTTGATGCGAAAGGTGTGCTCAGTTTTAAGGGAAAGATTTGTGTTCCTCGAGTTGATGACTTGATTTAGAAATTGTTGACAGAATGCCATGGTTTGCGATATTCATTCATCTAGGTCTGACCAAAATGTACTGAGATTTGAAGTGAATTTATTGGTGGCCGGACATGAAGAAGGATATAGCGGAGTTTGTGGAAAAGTGTCAAAATTGCCAACAAGTAAAGTATGAATATCAAAGGCCTGCAGGTTTGCTTCAGAGAATGTCAATTCCTAAATGGAAGTGAGAAAGGACAGTTATGAATTTTGTGGTTGGTCTTCCCAAGACTTTGGGGAAGTTTGATTCTATTTGGGTAGTGGTTGAAAATTGACTAAGTCAACCCATTTTATTCCGGTAAGAGTAGATTATAATTCAGAACAATTGGCTAAAGTTTATGCGAAAGAGAGAGTGAGGTTGCATGGGGTGCCCCTCTCTATCATCTCAGACCATGGTACCCAATTCACATCCAAGTTTTAGAGGAAATTACATAATGAATTGGGCACACAACTCACTTTTAGTATAGTCTTCTATCCATAGACGGACGGACAGTCAGAGAGGACTATTCAAGTGTTAGAAGACATGTTTAGGGCATGTGTGGCGATTGATTTTGGAGGGCATTGGGATAAGTTGTTACCTTTGTGTGAGTTCTCTTTTAATAATAGTTATCACTCCAGAATTGATATGGCACCATTTGAGGCCCTTTATGGGAGGGGATGTAGATCTCTCATATGATGGTTCGAGGCTAGAGATGTAAAACCTTTGTGGGTTGAATTGGTGAAGGATGATCAAGATAAGGTGATGAGTATTCAAACTAAGCTTTTAGCAGCCCAGAATTGACAGAAAAAGTATGTGGATCATAAGCTAAGAGACACAACATTTCAGACTGGTGAGAATGTTTTTCTTAAGGCATCACCCATGAAAGGGGTGATGAGATTTGGCATGAAAAGCAAGCTAAGTCCGTGATACATTAGTCCCTTTGAGATTATTGAATGTGTAGAGCCAGTGGCTTATAGATTGGCTTTACCTCCTAACTTATCGGGAGTTCATCCGATATTTCATGTGTCCATGTTGAAGATATATCATGGTGATGGGGATTATATCATTAAGTGGGACTCGATTGTACTAGACAAGGATCTCCAATATGAGAAGGAACTGATTGCAATTATTGATCGTGATGTTCGTAAACTAAGGACTAAGGAGATTAAGTCTGTGAAAGTTCAATGGAAGCATCGTCCAGTTGATAAAGCTACTTCGGAAACCGAGAAGGACATGCGAGACAAGTATCCCCAATTGTTCGTCGATTTAGATATTAGTCCATTCTTCCTTTTTCCTATTTTTCCTAAGTTTGTCACTCGAGAACAAGTGATGGGTAAATTGGTATCTATTGTAACGACCGTGTTTCATCGTTATAGAAAAGCCAACGAGGAAAAATTATGGGCCAAAAAACTTTTTCGTTTTATCTTGAGATTTCCCAACCTAGTCCAGATTTGGACAAAATCGGAGTCATTAAAGTCTAGGGAAATCTGGTAGCAATTGAGTGATCTAATTATGATTTTGATTACATCAATGAATATCTAAGACGTTAAGGAACCCGTACGACTTTACGAAATTGAATTTGGGCGAGTAGAACTCCCAAAATTGATCTTAGCGTGAACGGGTAATTTCTGAGTGTCGTTGGTTGAAGGTGTGTTGTGAAATAGGGGTTTGGAATTATTCAATTAGCTCTCTTGTGCCGTACAAGCCGCTAAGGCGAGATTATTTCCGCCAAGGCGGGGATGCTGTAGCAGGGTGAGTGTCGTCATGCTGGGGCAGTCGCGACTTATAGTCGGAAATAAACCCCAAAATCATTTTATTCTGCAATTTTCAAACTTGAGAGCTAAGGAACGAACCCGGGGATTTTCTTGAAAGTTTTCCACCATTTTTGACTCCCCAAATCCATTTTTTGATCTGTAGAACATAATCTAATGGGTAATTATCGATGTGGAAGAATTTTGATCTGAGAATTATGGTGGAAAAAGCCCTAATCTGGGTATGGGGATCATGGGTATGATCTAGGGTGATTGAATTGTTAGTACTACGGGTAATTAGTTATTGTGTATTGATTCCTATGTCATATTGATCGTTTGTAGACCAAGAACAAGCGGAACGAATCCATAAACGGAAGAATCATGTTTCTTAGGAGATTCAAGCTTTCTTCTAGGTAGGTAATAGTTGTGATTCTATGATTGTGTGATGTTTGTTTGTTCTTCTTTCATTATGATATATGTATGTATGTGAATGCTGCATTATTTATCACAATAATTGTAAATGAGGATAGATGAATGATGAATGCCATAAATCATGACTTGATTGTATGATTATGAGAATATACTTTGTGATTGTGATTGTGGCTTGTTGAATGGATCGGGTGTTGCGTTCTGACCCACTAACTTGGATCAGTTGCCACGTTTCGACATAATTATAGGATTGGTTGCCACATTCCGGCATAATCATTGGATCGGATACCACGTTTCAGTATGCTAATACTTTGGGTTTTGGTTCCATGAGAGGACCAATGACTTGATATAACTGTGATATTTGATAATCGTGAAATTGTTCGTTGTTCGTAAATGATGATGATATTGTATATGTTCGGTGTATGCATGTTATTCTATTGTTATTTTGACTTATGTATGTTGCACTTAGTGGGATAGCCGCGTGATCCTACCAGTACACTGTGGTTGTGTACTGATACTGCACTTGTTCTTTCTTTGTTGAGTACAGGGCATCTTCAGGCGGCTATTGACAGACCTCACTTAGAAGATCAGTGATTGTTTGAATTCAAGGGTGAGCTAGTTCTTCCGGGCTTCCATGAGTTCTCTTTTTGTCTATGTCCACATTTCAAACTTAGACTTTCTAGTTAGTTATTAGTACATTAGTTTGGGGTTGTAACCCTTCTTGTTTAGATTTATGGATCTTATTAGAGTTTTGTTACGTTGATTTTCAGGTTCTAGGTGTTACTTCCGCATTTGTTTTAGTTGTTAGACTTTTGTTTGGAGTTTATGGAAACTCCCTATTTCTTTCCTTAGCATTTAACTTGCTTTCGTAACTTAAATGATTTAGTATTTTGAATAAGTTGGTTAGCTAATTAGTATGAATGGTTTTCCCATAGGAGGGTTAGTGTGGATGCAATCACGATGGTCTGGGTCGTGATATACGTTCACTTGATCTTTGCTTTGACAAGATACGTAGGCAACATTATTTTGATGTTTGGTCCAACCAATAAAAAAAAAGCTAGAAAATCCTTATCACAAAAATTGGGGCAAAAGTTTTAAAAAAAAATTTGCAAAAAGAGTCAATTCCAAAAGTTGTAAATCTTAACCATGTTACGAGTATTATATTTGAGTTTCCATCCCTTTCTTTGTAATGTTGTCCAAAAGCCACGTTACAATTCAAATAAAGACCTTTCTATCCATTTTTAACAATGACAAGTCAAGCAAGCTTTCAGTATTGATTATCACATAAAGAGAAATATCATATCACAAGGAGTGAAAAATGATAGTTTTATTGATGAAAATCCTCACAAGCATAGTAAGATATCATTTGTAGTTGAGATAATGTGAAAAATGAGAGATTTTATTGGTGAAAACCTTCATGGAACTAAAAGACAAATGTAAGTGAGAGACATACAAAATGAGAGAGATTTGTCGGTGAAAAACCTTTCGAGGGACCATAAGTCCAATGTGAGGCATTAATCTAGTGTAAAAGTTGGATTATAAAAGTCTGACTTCGAAAGGCTGAAATTTTGACAAAGATAAAGCTTAGATTGATTGGACAGATCAAGTTATTTAATCTCACATGCATGTCATGATCATTAGAATTGACCACCACTCTCAAAGAAGTCTATTTTTGTTTTCATTTTTATTTTCTCTCAAAAGGGTCACATATTACTTTTTCTTATTTTGTGTCGCTCAATTCGGTTTATAATTTTTCCTTGCGTTAGTCTTCATTATAGCAAGTAGAAAATGATTTCAAAATTGCTACCATCTCTTCAATCACACAAAGCAAAGTTTGGCTAGTACATCAAACATGACATGATTCAAGAAATAGTGATATGCATAGTAACTTGTCAACAATTGACAAAATTTGAGAATATATATGAATAAAAGATTCAATGATTGTTGGAGGGTGGAAACAATATAAAAAATCTTAAGTTTGAAGTTTTGAACAACTATAGATGGTTTCAAGATTATGAACTAGAAAAAAAAATCAGTCTATCTTAAACTGAAATTAACTTAAACCATGACAACAACATGAACAATCATCCTAAAAGTCAATGCCACAAATCGATCACCATTTAAATAATTTTAAAAAACCCATAAATTTTCTTTGTTTCTTTTTCTAAAACATGGCATTGTTTGTGACATAAATGATATCTTAAAGACTCAAGTTTCTGAACATCATTGCAAAGAAAAAAACAAAGTTTTGTTTACATGCATCCCCATTTAATTTTATTTTTCTCATAAGATAAACACTTCCTAGTCTGGAACCGTTATTTTTTATTTTCTCCTAGGATAAACACTTCCTAGTCTGAGACCATTAATTTTTTATTTCTCCTAGGGTAAACACTTTCTAGTATGAAATGTTATATTTTATTTTTCTCTTAGGATAAACACTTCCTAGTCAGAGACCGTTATTTTTATTTTCTCCTAGGATAAACACTTCCTAGTCTGAGACCGTTATTTTTATTTTCTCCTACGATAAACAGTTCCTAGTCTGAGACTGTTATTTTTTTATTTTCTCCTAAGATAAACACTTCCTAGTCTGACACATTATTTTTTATTTTTCTCCTAGGATAAACACTTCCTAGTCTGAGACCTTTATTTTTATTTTTTTGCTAGGATAAACATTTCCTAGTCTAAGACGTTATTTTTTATTTTCTCCTACGATAAACATTTCCTAGTCTAAGACGTTATTCTTTTTTTCTCCTAGGATAAAAATTTCCTAGTCTGAGACGTTAGTTTTTATATTTGGATAAACACTTCCTAGTCTGAGACATTATTTTTATTTTTCTCAGAGGATACACTTCTAGTCTATGACCGTTATTTTTTATTTTCTCCTAATATAAACACTTCCTAGTCTGAAACAATTATTCTTTATTTTCTCCTAAGATAAATAATTCCTAGTCTGAGACGTTACTTTTTATTTTTCTCCTAGGATAAAGAATTTCTAGTTTGAGACCCTTATTTTTTTATTTTCTCATAGGATAAACACTTCCTAGTCTGACAGCGTTATGTTTTATTCTCTCCTAGGATAAACACTTCCTAGTTTGAGACCGTTATTTTTACTTTCTTCTAGGATAAACATTTCCTACTCTGAGACAGTTATTTTTTTATTTTCTCCTAGGTTAAACAATTCATAGTCTGAGATAATTATTTTTTATTTTTTATTTTCTCCTAGGATAAACACTTCCTAGTCTGACACTGTTATTGTTTATTTTCACCTATGATAAATACTTCCTAGTGTGAGATGATTATTTAACATTTTCTCCTGGGATAAAAACACTTCCTAGTCTAAATTTATTTTTGAAAATTCACATGTGTTGATAACTCACAAAATTTTCCAGTGAAAACTAGAGAATTTTTTTTGTTTATTTCTTTTGTTTGTAATGATTTGTAGGTTTCTTCAAGACAAAACATAGATTTGAAATTCAGGAACAAAGTTTCGACTCTTTTTAGATTGTTCACTCCTCGTGATAAAGAGAATCATGATGTTTGCATGATCAACACACAACTTCCAATGCAAGTGTCTACGATCGTACAATAGTAAAGTAACCCAACCAAGGGTTGGGATCATTCCCAAGGGAGTGGTTTTAAGAATTAGTAGAAAAATAAAATTAAGTTCTAATTAGTCATAACTAAAAAAAATTCCGAATATAAACATGTTAAATCTAAAGGGTGACACAAAAATGTCAATTAACGATGTGGGTTTTGTCACAAGTAAGCAAAAACAACAAAAAATGCAAAAAGTACTAATCAAGGAGATGGGTTCTTGGGATGTGATAGGAATACGAGAAAAACTAAACTATTGGGTACATGATTTTGACAATATATCTGTTGAATATTTGTGACTAGGCTAGACTATAGTGGGGGTAAATTCTCTCTCAAGCAACTTACCCCGAATCAAATGAGTTCCTCTCGGACACCCACTTGCCGCATGAAAAACAGCCTCCGCCTTAGCCCACTCACTCTCTCGAACTGAGTGTGTGGGAATAAGACTAGGGTTCACTCTCTCGAGCTAAACCTCATGTCGACCCAATCCCACCAGCCATCAATTTAGTAGTCTTAGTTTTACGACCTCTCCCTCAAGCAAACCGAAAACACAAAGGTGAAATCATATTTGCAACTACAATTATATTAAGTTCCACCACAAATACTAAATGAAATCACATCTAACCAACAAATAAATCATCAACAAGCAAGACCCAATAGATAATCTAACCCATATTCACAAAATCACACCCCAAGAATTGGAGTTTTTGCTACACATGTAAAAGAGATAGAAATTTATATCAATATGAGTTTGCATTCAAATGGGTATGAAGATTTAAGCTTGAAACAAGCAAAGAGTGAAGAATCTAGGAGAGCCAAACCCAAAATCTTGGAGTTGAACCGTTTGAACCTTCAAGTTCTTCAAAACCCTCTCCAAATTTAGAACTCAAAAATAGAAGCAAAGTCTAAACAATTACTATTCAAAGCTAAAAATTCGATATAGAATAATAATTCTCAATGAGTATTTATAGTTTTCAAAAATTTGTGCTGCAGCAGATCATTCAGTGTCGCTAGTCGAGATCGCCGATAAACTCGGTGATCCTCCCTTTATTAGGTTTTATCGTCGTCTTGCTATATCCTTCAGCATCGTCGTATTTGGATCATTGGACGACATAGTACTGCTTCACGAAACTGCTCGGCGATACACCGACTACTCTTGTTCACCGTCGATTTGATCCTTTCCTTTAGGGTTCAGCACACTGGAACAAAAGGCAAGGATAAGACCTCTTGGCGACTCGTCGAATGCGTCGGCGATTCTCATATCTTCATTTCTTCGATCTTCCAGCTACTTTTGTTCCTTTTTGCTAAGTAGTGTCCATTCTTTCGCTCAAACTTCAAACACCTGAAACTTAAGGGGTTTTAATTGAGACAAAATATGCATTTGAGGACACTAATTCTATTAACATATTGCCCTAAATGAGTCGAATTAGTGGACTCATCAACACCCCCAACTTAAACTTTTACTTGTCCTCAACCAAACTCGAGTTCAGCCGTTCAAAAAGGGTGTCTCGAACAGTTCTACACAAGACTCAATCATGAATGCACACAACAAGACTCAATTTACTTATGCAAAGATCAAACGTGCACTTAAAGATTCAAGTTGTGACTCACCAATATCAAAGAATCTCATGCTCACAATACTTGCTTCAAATGCAAGTCCAAGCTCAACCAAAGTGTTCAAGTGCCCTCACACAAGGAATTATTCCATATTCACACAATTGTTCACAGTTTAAAGCTTTAGAATAAGATGCAACGTTCACACTCATAAAGAAGAACACAATGCATAACTTCACCCATAGGTTTGTCCGTATTTTCCAACCAACATTTGTTTCAGCTCACTCAAGATCAAAAAGGTCTTTTCAAGGCTTGTACTGGGCTGAGTGCAAAGGTATGGTCATTTAGGCTTAGTGACTTTCATCCTCATGAAATGTGGTGCTCATAATACTTCCTTTCCATTTCCTTCATCATTCTCTTTAGTACTCATAAGTCATCTTATTATTTACTTTCCATGGATTGTTTGGGAACCCCCCATTTCTTTTGAACTTTATTCAAAAAAACATTTTTTTTCCTTCTTTTTCTATCTTCTCTTTTCTTTTTTTTTTATATAGAGGGGTTCCATTTTTCTCAAAACCATGGGTAAGAGGAGACTTTCCTTGCACTTCTTGACTTGCCCTTGTCTTTTTTATCACCACACCCCCAACTTAGGCTTTTGGTCTAATTTGGCTATTCAACTAACCACAACTTCATGAGGATTATTGGTGATGAATAAAGAAAGATCTAGTTTTCATCAAGTTTCTTCCAAAGAAAGGTAAGGCTCAAGGGGTGTTCAAAAGCGGTTCACACACTCACAAGGTAGGTCACAAAAGAGGTATATGTCAAATTGGTTCACACTCTTAGAATTTGCCTAAGATCATATCAAGAGATAGCATCACTTAGTTGACTGGACCAACGGGGCAAATTCTAGGATCTATCATGCATGGTTCAAAGTAAGCTCATCACACAAGGCATTGATGCTACAGTCAAACAAGACTCCACACTTTCGTTAGTGTGCAATGATCATCACAAGAGACTCAATTCGATACTAGGCTAGTCTTAACGAGATGCAAAAAAATTTTAAAAATTGTCTATGCAACTTCATTTGGCCTCATCGTAGTTGCGCATTCATGTTCGTTCGATTGAGAGAACTATTCAAGTCATCGGTATTGATTGGAACTAAGACTTAAATTATGCATAAGAACAACCACTTTCAAGACACGAGAAGTGGCAAAAATTTTTGGACGGGTCAAAATCATTTTGCAATTTAAAACAAAAGGAGCCACAAGCTCAAACATCCACAGAAAGCAGTGTATCAAACACAACAGTATAGCTCACAACCCGAATATTTAAACAAAACATAATTCATGAGTGGCACACAAAGGTTGGCCTCACCCCACTACAAATAAAAAACATTTGTCCTCAAATGCAAATAACAGAATATCCAGAATTTAGAATAAAGAAAGACAGAGAGTGAGGTAGAAAAAAATCTCGTCTACACAGTCACTCAATCTGCCTAGGCATCAGTGCTCGATGTGTCAGCCTGGAATTTGATAATGGCCCCCAAAGCTTTTTTAGAAGATTCAGTGACAACTGACTTACTAAAATTTTCCAAGTCATGAGCCGCCAAAAAGGAGTGGATAGTTGTGAGGAATCCACGTCTCCACGAGGGAATAGTGGGGTCTCAGGGATTTGTTTTCTTCCTGGCACTGGTTTTCTTGCCCTCAATATCCATTTTGGGAGGATTTGTTGCCTTTGTATTATTCCTGAAATTTTTCTCTCTTATTTGTCGGGGTGGCATATCTCTTCCAACTACTTTTGGTCTAGCCATTTCTTGAAAGCTTCGGGAAAAAGTTAAAAAGTATTCAGACAAAAGAAATGTAGTTTAATTGCAGAATCACTTCGCCGCACCAGTTGGTGAAGCGCACAACTACTTAGGCGGTTCGCTGAGTGCAGTGCATAGAGAATATAAGGGTGCAGACAAAGGGCGAACATGAAGTCTTTTGGTGAAGCGCTGAATGCATTCGGCGACATCATGTTTCTCGCCGAAAGTTACAGAATTCAACATCCAATTTAAACTGAAACCTTCAGGAATTAACTATTTAACTTAACAGGGGCAAAAATTAGCGAACCTAACAGGCAAACAAATATTCTAATCCTACCAGAGAAGCCCAACACACATCATCAAGGTAATGCCATTTCATTTAAGTACAACTTTCGAGGAAAGGAACGCAGGACTCGAAAACCAACCTTTAGTGACGAATAAGAGAAGATTGAAATGCTAGGCAGCAATGTAATCCAACTCCGAGCAAAATTCAACACTAGAAATACTCAAGAAATGCAAAAATATAGGAGATAGCGTGCGGGTGTGAGTTTGGGAAGACAAAAAGTGAGGGAAAGTAAATGAATTTGAAATTTTTAAACCTTTGGCTTGCAAAATCGTCTAATTTTCTCCCATTCTGTGATGTTAGTCTTGAACGCGGATCTATTCGGTGTAACGCCAAGTAGTCATTTGCCTCACCCAAGTTTACAGAACCGCCACGTTTTGCGGGTGTCCAAACGGCGGTCTTTGTCGGGATCACCGACACAGTCGGTGGTTCGCCAATAATTTCATGTGCTCGCCGAGTTTTACAAACTCCAATGAAAGATAGTATTGAGTCTAATGGCGGTCTAGTTCGAAGTTGCTGAACCGTTCGGTGATTCACTGATTGGGCTTGTTGCTCGCCATTCTCACTATTCATTCATTATCCACACTTCCATCTGCACAATCAACACACCACTATTTTATCAAAGAAAAAGAAAGCAATTAATGGTTTTGGGTTGCCTCGCAAACAGCGCCTTAGTTAACGTCGTGGCGCGATGCAAGTCCACCTTCAAACCTCATTTTTGGGGTTGACCATAGTGTCACTAGGTAAACCCCTTTGCTGTCTCGAATTTAGGTAAGACGAGATATGACCCATTTGAGTCTCAAACTGATTGATCAAAACTGAATAGGAGGTGATGATCTGGCTAAGGGTGGACACATCTTCTTTCATGCCTTTTAACATTTTGTCTGGCCCTTCAACTTTGTTGAGAATACATGAGAGCATATACTCAGACCTACCACCTTCTGAGTCCTTGGGCTTTTGGCGCTCATGGGGAGGCACATATATATCCTTCTCCCCATCCTTCTAATTTGGATTACAGTCCCTCCATTCACGATCTCGATCTTTCCAACCTTTGTCTCTAGCCCATTGATGAGTCCACAAATTGGACTCATTTAGGGATTCATTTTTATAGAAATAGTGTCCTCAAATGCTTATTTTATCTCAATATCTGATGAAAACTCTTAAGTTTAAGGTATTTGAAGTTTTAGTTGAAGTACGGACACTTAGGCGCAAAAAGGAACAAAAAGACTAAAAAGAACGAAGAAGCTGAAGCCCGAGCATCGCCAAGCACACTTGGCGATTTGCCGAAGGGACGCACTCTGCCCTTTCCAGTACGCGAAGCCCTGAAGGAGAATGATCTAAAAGGCAATGAAAGAAGCAGTCGGTGCTTCACCAAATAGTTCCGCGAAGGATTACTATACCGCCCAATGGTCCAGAACGTGAAGATGCTGAAGGCAAGCACGAAATAGTGATGTGACAAAAGAAAGGCGAGTCGTCGAGTCATTCGGCAACCTTGACTAACCTCGTCGAGCGGTCCGCCAGCACTAACTTCTGAAGTTTATAAATACTAAACTCTTTATTAATTTTAAGAGTGTTGAACCATTATTTTTTTTCACAATAGAATAGTACTTTTTTTGATATTTTTCTCTCCAGTTTGGAGAGGGTTTTTTGGGAGACTTGAAGAAAGAAGGATTTCATCTTCCTCAAATTGGAAGTGGGTCTTCTCTATTCTTCTTTCTTTGCTTAAATAAAGGTTTAATTTCTTATACCCATTTGATTTTAGTATCATTTTAGGTGTATTTTGTTATTTCTTGATGTGTGGCTAAAAACCCTGATAATTGGTGCGCGATTTAGCAAATATGTGTTGATATTGTTGTTCGGTCTTGCTTGCTGATAGGTTGGATGTATTTTAATGGTGATTTCACCTAGTGGTTGTGGTTTAATTTAATGGGTTTGTAGTTGCAAATACAAAACCACCCATGTGTCTTCAGCTTGCCCGAGAGGGAGGTTGAGAAACCAAGACCGCTAGACTGATGGCCTAAGGAATACGTCGACATGAGGTTCATCTCGAGAGGGTGAGCCCTAGTCCCATATCCGAACACTCTGCTCAAGAGAGAGTGGGGTAAGCCGTATGCTGGCCTTCATGTGGCAAATGGGTGTCTGAGAGGAACGCATTTGAAATGGGTAAGTTGCCCGAGAGGGAACTTATTTCCATCTAAAGCTTAGCCTAGTCACTATTCTTATCGAAAGCATGTACCCAATGATTTATCTCAACTTGTATTGCGGTCACACCCCAAGAACTTTTCCCCATACTTGATTTTCTTGTTATTTTTGTTGTTTTTACTACTTGTGACAAAACCCCCAATTGATATTTGACACTTCTGTTTCACCCCCTTTAATTTACTATGTTTTTACTCGTTAATGTCTTTAGCTACGACTAATTAGAGCTAACTTTTATTTTTCTATCAATTCACAAAACCACTCCCTTGGGACACAACCCTAACCTTTAGTTGGGTTACTATATTATCGATGATCGTAGACACTCGTATAGTAGATTATTGTCGTTGGTCACAATAAACATCTAAATGGCGCCGCTGCCGTGGAGTAGTGTTATCTGGGAATTCTTAGTTAAGTAGAATTCTTGGTTTTTCTTATTTTAGCCTTACTAACCTTAGTTGTAGTTTTGTTTTGCTTGTCTGAACATTAAAGCAGGGAAACAAGAATGGATATTCACTATGGGTATCACACAAATCATCCTCTCCTGAAACTATTGAACCTTAGGGATGATCTACTGACGTTCAAACAAACAAGAGAGGAAACAATTCTAGAAATGTGGTTGTCGTTCAAAGCAATATTACAAACATGCTCATCTCATGGGATGCCTGATAAGACGTTGTTGGATTTCTTCTATTGGGGGTCTCGAACCCGAAAATAAAAGCATAATTGAGCACCTTTTCGAGGGCAGAATGCACAGCCAACCCTACAAAGTTGTCGCAACACTACTTGACAATATGGTCGAAGCCAGCAAAGAAACTCAAAAGAAATATGAATGGGACAAACTGGTGGCTCAAGTAGATTTCTTATCTAAACCGGTGATTGGATTGGAAGAACAAGTCAGGGAGAGGGAAAAGCATTTCTCCCTTCGAGAGTGCAAACATGGAAAGAAGCATGGGAGTGTGCGAAAAGAGATGCCCTTTCAATCATTCAGCAAAAGCTCAAAAAACAGGACAAGAAGTTGAATGACATGAAAGACAACATTGAAATGCTAAATGAAACAACCACCGCAAACTCCATGAAGATTCAGCTACAAGATGCTCAGATTAGCCATTTAATGACAGGTCAATACCCACCATTCGCCGAGACTCACCTAACTACACCATGGGTTATTTCGAGGATGAAGAGTAGTCTTTGAATTCTGTCATGCCACTACATTAACTCAGGCGCTATTTGGGAGGTAACCCAAAACCCCATATTATCTTATATTTGCATACTAGTAAAATAATAGTGTCTTAGTTTTGCATATTGAAGTGTGGTAGGTGCCAAAGAGGTGCAGAATGGCGAGCAGCAGAACCAGTTAGCGAGTCGTGGAAGACACTGGTGATCAATGTTATTTCGCCGTTTGACTCAAGGCACCCTCTGAGCCTAGAGTCTGTAAAACTTGATGAACTCAGGAAGGTTTCGGTGATTCACCCACCTGATCAGCGACCTCGATCGTCACCGCCGTTTGAACATCCACAGCTGCTGAGAAGTTCTGTAAAACTCGAAGAAGTAAAAAATTTGTTTGGCGAAGCGCCGAATCACTCAGAAGTCAAAGCGCTGTCACCGAATGGGAACAAAGTGGATAAGTTGCAGGCCAACGCACAAAAAGGTAGCTGATTAATCACTCGAGAGCGTGGGTTTAAGATAGGCGCATTGGAATGCTAAGAAAAGTTGTACAGAGCTTGATGAATCACTCAGCAATGCACCAAACGTCCCCAACATACCTTCTTCTTTACGAGACATCTATTGAAGGACCTCAACTCGAACAGTTGCCTAACCAGGATTATTCTCTAGCCCTATCTCTGTCTTTATTTATTTTGACCTCCGGATTATTATTATATATTTGAGGACAAATATTTTTTTTTAATTGTGGTGGGGTGAGGCTCTCACCTTTAGTTGCTTGCTATGGATGTTTGTGTTTTTGTATATATTTGGGTTGTCTGTTTAAAATGGCGTTTTATATTTTTTGCGCGATGGTTTAAGCTTATGGCTTCTTCCTGATTGCAAATTTTGACCCTTCCGAAAAATTATTACTCCCTCCGTCCCATTTTATGTGGCAACATTTCCTTTTTGGTCAGTCCCAAAAAGAATGTCACATTTCCTTATATGGAAAGTATTTAAAGGTACAATTCCTTTTTTACCCTTATTGGTCCCACTTAATCTTAAAATAATACTCCAATACATTTATGAGGAGAGAGAAAAGTAAGTCTACTTTTTAAAGGGCAATTTGGTAAACATTTCAAAGTCTTCATTTATTTCTTAAACTCCGTGCCCGGTCAAATGTTGCCACATAAAATGGGACGGAGGGAGTATTATTTTTTGAAAATTTTTGCCACCGCTTGTATTGAAAGTGGTTGTTCTCGCACAAATTTAAGTCTCAGTTTTGATCAATACCGATGAATCAAATAGTGCTCTCAATCGAACAAACATAAATGTATGGCTACGATGAGACCAAACGAAGTTACATAGACAATATGTAAACTCTTCGCATCTCATTGTGATTAGCCATTTATCAAATTGATTCTCTTGTAATGACCATTGCACACTAGCGAAAGTGTGTAGTCTTGTTTGACCTAAGTGCCGATGCCTTGTGTGATTAGCTTGCTTTGAACCATGCATGAACAAACCTAGAATTTTCCCCGTTTGTCTGATTGATTTAGAAAGATGTCCTCTTGAGATGATCTTAGGAAACTTTAAAGAGTGTGAGCCAAATTTAACATATACCTCTTTTGTGGCCTACCCGTGAGCATGTGAAACTCTCTTGAACACCCTTTCAGCCTTAACTTTCTTTGGAAGAACCTTTATGAACCCTAGACCTTACTTGACCCACTACCTATAATCCTCTTGATTTGTGGTTTAGCGAATAGTCAACTTAGGCCAAAAGTCTAAGTTGGGGGTGTAGTGAAAAGGAAAAAGAGAAGTCAAGAAGTGCAAGAAAAGTCCCCCTTTACCCATGGTGTTACAGAACAATGGAAACCATTCAAAAAAAAAACAAAAAAAAATGTGTGTGGAATAAAGTACAAAAAAAATCGGGTTTCCAAGCAATCCATAGAGGTGAATAAAAAGATGACTTAGAAGCACTAGAAAAAGAATTGATAAAGGAAAAGAAGGGAATGCCTTGAGAATACCACATCTCACGAGGAAAAAGTCACTGAGCCTAAATGACCATACCTTTGCACTTATCCCCATTACAAGCCTTAGAAAGACCTTTTTGATCTTGAGTGAGCCGGACCGAAGATCAATCGGAAAATAAGGGCAAGCCTATGGGTGATAACATGCATTGTGTTCCTCTTTCTGAATGTGAGCGTTGCATTTGATTTCTGATCTTGAATTGATTAACCTATGTGTGTGAATATGGAATCATTCTTTATGTGAGGGCATTTAGATACTTGTTGTCGAGCTTGAACTTGCACGAGTAGCAAGTATTGCGAGCATGAGAATCTTTGGTAATGGTGTGTCACAACATGAATCTTTGAGTAGACAATTGATCCTTGCATAAGTAAATTGAGTCTTATTATGTGCATTCATGATTGAGTTTTGTGTAGCACTGTTTGAGACACCCTTTTTGAATGGCTGAACTCAAGTTTGCTTGAGGACAAACGTTGGGGGTGTTGATGAGTCCACAAATTGGACTCATTTAGGGCTTTATTTTGAAAGAAATAGTGTCCTCAAATGCTTATTTGTCTCAATATCTCATGAAAACTCTTAAGTTTCAGGTATTTGAAGTTTTAGTGGAAGCATGGACACTTAGGTGCAAAAAGGAACAAAAAGGCTGGAAAGAACGAAAAAGCTGAAGCCTGAGCATCACCAAGCACACTTGGTGATTCGTCGAAAGGACGCACTCCGCCCTTTGTTCTAGTACGCGAAGCCCTGAGGAAAAAGATCAAAAAAACGATGAAAGGAGCAGTTGGGGCTTCACCGAATAGTTCCGTGAAGCAGTACTATATCGCCCAATGGTCCAGAACGTGAAGATGTTGAAGTCAAGCATGAAACGGCGATGAGACAGAAGAAGGGCGAGTCGCTAAGTCATTAAGCGACCTCAACTAACCTCGCCGAGCGATCCGCCAGCACTAATTTCTGAGTCTATAAATACTAAACTCTTTATTAATTTTAAGAGAGTCGAACCATTATTATTTTTTTCACAATAGAATAGTACTTGAAGAAAGAAGGATTTCATCTTGCCCAAGTTGGAAGTGAGTATTCTCCATTCTTCTTCCTTTGCTTCAATCAAGGTTTAATTTCTTATACCCAATTGATTTTAGTATCATTTTAGATGTATTTTGGTATTTCTTGATGTGTGGCTAAAAACCCTCATTCTTGGGGTATGATTTAGCAAATATGTGTTGATATTGTTGTTGGGTCTTGCTTGCTGATAGGTTAGATATATTTTAAAAGTGATTTCACCTAGCTATTGTGGTTTAATTTAATGGGTTTGTAGTTGTAAATACAAAACCACCCATGTGTTTTCGGCTTGCTTGAGAGGGAGGTCACAAAACCAAGACCCTTAGACTGATGGCCTAAGGAGTGGGTCGACATAAGGTTCAGCCCGAGACGATGAGCCCTAGTTCCATATCCTAACACTCAGCTCGAGAGAGTGAGTGGGGTTAGCCGTAGGCTGGCCTTCATGCGGCAAATGGGTGTCCGAGAGGAACATATTTGAAACGGGGTAAGTTGCCCGAGAGGGAACTTATTTCCATCTAAAGCTTAGCCTAGTCACTATTTTATTGAAAATTTCCTATCGAAAGCATGTAACGAATGATTTATCTCAACTTGTATTGCGGTCACACCCCAAAAACTTTTCCCCATACTTGATTTTCTTGTTATTTTTTTTGTTTTTACTACTTGTGACAAAACCCCCAATTGATATTTGGCACTTTTGTGTCACCTCCTTTAATTTACTATGTTTTTACTCGTTAATGTCTTTAGTTACGACTAATTAGAGCTAACTTTTATTTTTCTATCAATTCTCAAAACCACTCCCTTGGGACACGACCCCAACCTTTAGTTGGGTTACTATTTTATCGATGATCGTAGACACTCGTACCGTAGGGTAGTGTCGTTGGTCATGATAAGCATCACTAATCCTTGCTTACCACCCTACCTTGGGTAGTTTGAGTGATAGCCACCGCCTTAGTTGACTAGAAAGTTTACCGCCTCATTATACAAGGCTTCAAAATTCATCTCCTCAGAATTTGCACACCCGACCCCCACGGCATTGACACCCCGGGCATCAGCCCCCATGACATTCTTTTGATAAAATTTCAAGCTGTGTCATGATCTTGGCCATGTTTTGGTCTCTCTCATGATCTTTTTTGAATCTGCTCCTTAAATAGCTTAAATGTGAAAGGAGAGAGTTTGTCCTCGCGAGTGTACCACGCTCTGTTAATAGTTGTCATGCCATTTAAACGTTAGGCTGCTTCATTAATCCTCCAGGCGAAAGTTGGTCAGCGACTCCTTTGTTTACTGAGTCCAAACTCTGGTAAAAATACTGCAGCAGCACATTATCAGGTAAACCATGGGTTGGGCATTGAAGTACCAACTTTTTGAATCGTAACCAAGTCTCATGCAGAGACTTTCATTCCAGACGCTTAAAGATCTAAATGTTATCCCGAAGGGTCATCATCTTCGAGGGAGGGAAAAATCGCACCTAAAATGTTGTTACTAATTCATCTGAGGAAGTGATGGATTCACTCGGCAAACCATTTGTATGCCTCTCCCATCAACAAGAAAGGGAATAATCTTAATTGGACTAACTCTTGAGAGATGTTTTTGAATGAGAATGGTCCGCACACATCCACGAAGTTCCGAAGATGCTCTCGAGGATCCTCGTGAGCCAACCCGCTGAAAAGTCCCTTTAGATGCAAGAGTTGCAACATTGTGCTCGTTATGTGTAACACTGCATTTCCCTCAGCAGGAGGTAACCGGATAGCTCAAATACCTCCCATGAGATGAGGACCATTGATGTTGGTCTCTTGGACATCGTTGAGGTTTTCGATATTGTCTTGGTGGCCCACCTGGCTACCGTTGCTTGATGAGTCCACAAATTGGACTCACTTAGGGCTTTATTTTTTTAGAAATAATGTCCTTGAATGCTTGTTTTATCTCAATACCTAATTAGAATGCTAAAGTTTCAAGTATTTGAAGTTTTAGTGGAAGCATAGAAACTTAGGCACAACACGGAGCAAATAGGGTTGAAAAGAACAAGAAATAGAATCCTGCGGATCGCCGAGTTCAACTTGGCGAATCGCAGAAATGACATGTACCCAATAATTTATCTCAACTTATATTGTGGTCACATCCCAAGAACCTTACCCCATACTTGATTTTCTTTTTTATTTTGTTGTTTTAGTACTTCTTACAAAAACCCATTTGACATTTGACATTTTTATGTCTCCCCCTTTAATTTACAATGTCTTTAGCTACAACTAGTTAGAATGTAAATTCTATTTTTCTATCAATTCTCAAAACCGCTCCCTTGGAACACGACCCCAACCCTTGGTTGGGTTACTATATTATCGACGATCGTAGACACTCATACCGTAGGATATTGTCGTTGGTCATGATAAGAATCAGAATGGCGCCGCTGCCGGGGAGTGGTTTTAGTTGACAATTTTTTTTAACTTATTAGAATTTCTATTCTTACTAGTTGTAGTTTACTAACTTAACTTTTAGTTGTGTTTTATTGATTGTGGAAACATTGTAGAAAGCATGAGTGTCAACTATAGTAACGGGAACCAGGTGGGTCATCAGGATGACATCAGAAATCTCCATGGCGTCCAAGAATCCATTCTCAATGATCCACATGTCATGGGAGGTGTTGGAGCTTTTCGTCTGCCCCCAGTAAAAGGAAACACAGTATTCCACATAACAAGCACCATTTCGCAACTTCTGCAACTAAAGGGGCTTTTCAGCGGATTAGCTCATGAGGACCCACACAAGCATCTTCGAAATTTCGTAGACGTGTGTGGACCATTCTCATTCAAAAACATTTCTCAGGAATCAATGCAATTGAGGTTATTTCATTTCTCATTGATGGGTGAGGCGTGCAAGTGGTTAGCCGAGTTGCCACGTAACTCAATCACTTTGCGGGAGGAGTTGATGAATGCATTCAATGTGCGATTTTTCCCTCCCTCAAAGATGATGACTATCCGGGATAGCATCCAAAGCTTTAAGCGTCTGAATGGCGAACGTCTGCACGAAACCTAGCTCATATTTAAAAAATTGGTGCAATAATGCCCAACACATGGTCTTCCTGACAATGTGTTACTTCAATACTTTTACTAGAGTCTAGATTCGGTAAACAAGGGTGTAGCTGACCAACTCTCACCCGAAGGATTAATACAGCAGCCATACGCAGTGGCAGTTCAACTTCTTGATGGTATGACAACCATCAATCGGGCGTGGTACACCCGCAAAGATTAAGTCTCATCGGTCACATTTCAGCTATTTAAGGAGCAGGTTGAAAAAGACAATGAGAGTGATAAAAATATGGCCAAAATCATGACACAACTTGATATTCTATCCAAAAATGTCATGGGGACTGTGGGGGACGGGTGCGCAATCCCTGAAGAGGCAAGTTTTTACGCCTTGTATAATGAAAACGTAAACTTCCTAGCCAACCAAAGTGGTGGTTATCGATCAAACTACCCAAGGTTGGGTTAGAGATGAAGGATGGAAGGATAGAGAATGGAGAGATCGAAATCCTAATTGGAAAGATGGGAAGAAAGACAGATATGTGCCCCCCCACGAACGCCAAAAGCCAAAGGCCTTGGAGGGTAGTAGGTCTGAGGATACGCTCTCGCGCATCCTCAACAAAGTTGAAGGGTCGAACAAAATTATGAAAGGCATGAAAGAGGATGTCTCCACCCTCAGCCAAACTGTTACCTCTCATTCAGTTTCAATCAAGCAGTTGGAGACCCAAATGGGTCATATCTCATCTCACCTAAATCCGAGACAGCAAGGGTACTTGCCTAGTGACACTATGGCTAACCCCAAGAGTGAGAGTTGAAGGTGGACTAGAGTCGTGCCACGACGTTAACTAATGCGCTGTTTGGAAGGAAACCCAAAACCCTTTATTGCTTTGTTTTACTTTGAGAAAATAATGGTGTGTACTTTGTACAGGTTAGAGCAAGGGAGGCGAATGAAATAATATATGGAGGCAAACAGTGGGTCCAGTTGGCAGATCGCTAATAACATCGGCGAACACGATTCTTTCCGCCAAGTGACTCAAGGCAATGTCAGCTGGGATTTTGTAAAAACTCGATGTTTAGTAGAAAATTAATGGTGAATCGCCAACCCTGTTGGTGATTGCAATATAGACCACCGTTGGGATCCTCACATGAGCTACGAATCCTGTTACATTTGGCAAAGAGACTAGACATTTGGTGCTTCGCCGAGTGAATGAGCGCACCCAATGTACATCGCTGAATGGGCAGAAATTGAACGATATTACAAGCCACAGGTTTAAATATTCTGGTTCATCCACTTTCCCCCATGTCTTCATCCTACCAAACCCACACCTGCACGTTAGTCTTATATTTCTTGCAGGCCTAAATTATTGTAAGTGTCAAATTGTGCGCGGAGTTGGATCTCATTGTTGCTTCACACTTTATTAGCATCCGATTCGGCACTTAAGGTTGGTGATTCTAACCCCGTGTTTAATTTAGTAAAATTGTACACATTTGCATAGTGTTGATATTGTCAAGTCTTGGCTGAATCTCCATGTTGATGGCATTTCATACATCATTGAATACCATCCAGTAATCTTTGCGTAATTGGTAGAATCCAAATCAACTGTGCTCTAATTTGAATTAATTTACTGCGGGGGTGCGATACTATTATGGGTTTATTGTGAGTTTATGCTATATGAAATTGAGTTTCTTTGATCAGGGTTGCGAGGTTGAGGTAGGAAATCGCGTAGAGCATAGGCGCGTTGAGTCAGTTGGCGAGTCGGACCTAGCTCGCTAAATCACTCAGCAATTCGCCTAACTGCTCTTGTTGCCTTTCATTAATAGTAAATTTGGGTTATTTAATCTGTAAGAATCGGCGATAAACCTGCTATCGCCAAAATTTTTGAGACCATTTAATCCACCATTCCTTCCTGCACTCTTAGTTCCTTTATGCACGGATTTAAATAACTAACCTAAGTGAGTGAGCACGTCACCAACTAGTGCAGAAAGTGATGATGCACTAACCATTCTCCTGCTCTGTTTAAGTAATTTCTAACTTCTCCCAAAGTCTTTGCAGAAATAGGAAAACCAAAAGTTGCATGAAGAGACATGCCACCCCAACATGCAAGAGCAAGAGATTTCAAAAGAGACGAAGAGATAGCAGAACGGACTAAAGAAAGAAAGGATAGTAAGAAAGCCAGTGCCAGTGGGAGGATTTCCATTGATCCCACCATTCCTTCGTGGAGACGTAGATTATACACAGCCGCAAATTACTTTTTGGTGGCCCATGACGTGGATAGAATGGTTGAAGCTAAGGTCGGTGCAGAAGCTAGAACAAAGAAACACAATGAAACCCAGAATGACAACCCGGGGGCCATCGTCAAATTTCAGACTAATGCAGCAGGCAGCAATGCTCCGACAGATGAAGCAAAAGCATAGACAGGACCTTTCCTTACCTCTCTCACATTATTTTTTCCTATCTTACTTGTCGATATATTTTCTTGTTTACTTGCATTTGAGGACAAACACTCTTTATTTGTGGTGGGGTAAGGCCCACACCTTTTGTGTTGACATTCATGTTTTGTTCTGTATATATATTTGGGTTGTTTGCTTTAATTTGTGTTTTAAATACTGCATTTTTGTGGATGCTTGAGCTTATGGCTCTTGTTGTTTTACTTGCAAAATAAGTTTGATCCCTTCGAAAAAATTTTGCCACCTCTTGTGTTGAAGTTGCTGTCCTTTTGCAAAAATTTAAGTCTCGGTTTCGATGAATACCAATGACTTGAATAGTGCTCTCAATTGAACAAACATGAATGCACGGCTACGACGAGGCCAAATGAAGTTACATAGACAATATGTGCACTCTTTGCTTCTCGTTGTTACTAGCCATTTATCAAATTGATTCTATTGTGATTACCGTTGCACACTAGCAAACGTGTGTAGTCTTGCTTGACTGAAGTATCGATGCCTTGTGTGTTTATCTTACTTTGAATCTTGCATGAATAAATCTAGAATTTGCCCTGTTAGTCTGTTTGATTTAGAAAGGTGTACTCTTGAGATGATATTAGGCAATTTTATAGAGTGTGAGCCAATTTGACATATACCTCTTTTTGCGACCTACCTGTGAGCGTGTGAAACTCTTTTGAACACCTTTGAGTCTTACCTTCCTTTGGAAGAACCTTGACAAACCCTAGACCTTACTTGATCCACTACTTATAATCCTTTCAATTTGTGGTTTAGTGAATAGCCAACTTAGGACAAAAAGCCTAAGTTGGGGGTGTGGTAAAAAGGAAAAGGAGAAGTCAAGAAGTGTTATAAGAAGTCCCCCTTTACCCATGTTGCAGAACAATGGAGCCCTCCAAAAAATATTGGAATAAAGTACAAAGGATATTGGGGTTCCAAGTAATTCATGGGGAGTGAATAAAAGGATGACTTAGAAGCACTAGAAAAAGAAGTGATAAAGGAAAATAAGGGAATGCTTTGAGAATACCACATCTCACGAGGAAAAAGTCACTAAGCTTGAATGACCATACCTTTGCACTCAACCCCGTTATAAACCTTAGAAAGACCTTTTTGATCTTGAGTAAGCTGGATCGAAAGTTAATTGAAAAATAAGGGCAAACCTATGGGTGAAAACATGCATCGTGTTCCTCTTTTTGAGTGTGAGCGTTGTATCTGATTCCTGATCTTAAATTGACTCATATTTGTGTGTGAATATGGAATCATTCTTTGTGCGAGGGCATTTAGACATTTTTATTAAGCTTGAACTTGCACAAGTAGCAAGTATTGTGAACATAAGAATCTTTGGTGATGGTGTGTCACAATTTGAATCTTTGAGTACACAATTGATCCTTGCATAGGTAAATTGAGTCTTGTTGTGTGCATTCATGATTTAGTCTTATGTAGCACTGTTTCAGGCATCCTTTTTGAATGGCTGAACTTGAGTTTGCTTGAGAACAAGCAAAAGTTTAAGTTGGGGGTGTTGATGAGTCCACAAATTGGACTCATTTAGGGCTTTATTTTAATAGAAATAGTGTCCTTGAATGCTTGTTATATCTCAATACCTGATTAAAATACTGAAGTTTCAGGTATTTGAAATTTTAGTGGAAGGATAGACACTTAGGAGCAACACGGAGCAAATAGGGCTGAAAAGAACAAGAAACGGAATCCTGCGGATCGCCGAGTTCAACTTGGCTAGTCGCCGAAACGACATGAACCGCCCTTCGTTCCAGTACGAGAAGCCTTGAAGGAAAGTGGGTCAAAATGCGAGGAAAAGAGCAGTCGGCGAGTCGTTGATCAGTTCCGCGAAGCAGTACTGTACCGCCCAATGATCCAGAATGCGAGGATGCTAAAGGAAAGACACTGAAGGCGATGAGCTGACCAAAAGGCGGATTGCCGAGTTCATCGGTGATGTCGACTAATGTTGCCGAACAATCCTCCACAGCACAATCTGTGAAAACTATAAATACTAGTTAGAATTGTAGTCTTAGTGTGGAACAATTATTATTATTATTTTCACTTTAGAACATACTTTAGCTGATATTTTTCTCTCAAGTTTGGAGAGGATTTTGTGGAAACTTGAAGAAAGGGGTTCTTCTTCTCCAAGTTGGAACTGGGTCTTCTCTATTCATTTTCTTATGCTTAATTTAAGGTTTAATTTGTTATACCCAGTTGATTTCATTATCATGTTGGGTATAATTTCTTATTTCTTGATGTGTGGCTAAAAATCCCTATTCTTGGGGTGTGATTTAGCAAATATGGGTTGATATTCTTGTTGGGTCTTGCTTGCTGATAGGTTAGATGTATTTTAATGGCGATTTAGCCTAGTGGTTGTGGTTTAATCTAAAGGGTTTGTAGTTGCAAATACAAAGCCACCCATGTGTTTTTGGCTTGCCCGAAAGGAAGGTCGCGAAACCAAAACCACTAGACTGATGGTCAAAGGAGTGGGTCAACATGAGGTTTAGCCCGAGAGGGTGAGCCCTAGTCCCATATCCTAACACTCAGCTCGAGAGAGTGAGTGGGGTAAGGCATAGGCTGGTCTTCATGCGGCAAATGGGTGTCCGAGAAGAATGCATTTGAAATGGGGTAAGTTGCCCGAGAGGGAACTTATTTCCATTTAAAGCTTAGCCTAGTCACTATTATTTTGCAAATTTCCTATTGAAAGCATGTACCTAACAATTTATCTCAACTTATATTGCGGTCACATCCCAAGAACCTTTCCCCATACTAGATTTTCTTGTTTATTTTGTTGTTTTAGTACTTGTTACAAAACCCATTTTGATATTTGACACTTTTGTGTCGCCCTTTAATTTACAATGTCTTTTATTGCAAATGTCTTTAGCTACGACTAGTTAGAATGTAAATTCTAATTTTCTATCAATTCTCAAAACTGTTTCCTTGGGACACGACCCAAACCCTTGGTTGGGTTACTATATTATCGACGATCGTAGACACTCATACAGTATGATAATGTCGTTGGTCACGATAAGCATCATTGCTACCGTTTACACTCATGATTTCTGAAATATTCACACAAGCAAACAAAACAAAACTAAAAATTAAGTAAACTACGACTAAGAGGAACAAAAAATCTACTAATCTAAAAATTCTCAAATAACACCAATCCCCGGAAGTAGCACATTTTGATATTTGCGTAATCAAGATACAACTTCCAATGCAAGTGTCTACGATCATACAATAGTAAAGTAACCCAACCAAGGGTTGGGATCGTTCCCAAGGGAGTGGTTTTGAGAAGTAGTAGAAAAAAAAACTAAGTTCTAATTAGTCATAACTAAAAATATTTTCGAATATAAACATGTTAAATCTATGGAGTGACACAAAAGTGTCAATTAACGATGGGGGTTTTGTCACAAGTAAGCAAAAACAACAAGAATGCAAAAAGTACTAATCAAGGAGATGGGGTTCTTGGGATGTGATAGGAATATGGGAAAAACTAAACTATTGGGTACATGCTTTTGACAATAAATATGTTGAATATTTGTGACTAGGCTAGACTATAGTGGGGTGAATTCTCTCTCGAGCAACTTACCCCGAATCAAATAGGTTCCTCTCGAACATTCACTCGCCGCTTGAAGAACAACCTCTGCCTTAGCCCACTCACTCTCTCGAGCTGAGTGTGTGGGAATGAGACTAGGGTTCACTCTCTCGAGCTGAACCTCATATTGACCCAATCCCACTGGCCATCAATTTAGTTGTCTTAGTTTTACGACCTCTCCCTCGAGCAAACCAAAAACACAGAGATGAAATCGTATTTGCAACTACAATTTCATTAAGTTCCACCATAACTACTAAATGAAATCACATCTAAACAACAAATAGATCATCAACAAGCAAGACCCAATAGATAATCTAAACCATATTCACAAAATCACACCCCAAGAATTGGGGTTTTTGCTACATATGTAAATGTGATAGAAATTTATACCAATATGAGTTTGCATTCAAATGGGTATGAAGATTTAAGTCTTAGAACAAGCAAATAGTGAAGAGTCAAAGAGACCCCAACCCAAAATCTTGGAGTTGAAACCCTTTGAACCTTCAAGTTCTTCAAAACCCTCTCCAAACTTAGAACTCAAAAATAGAAGCAAAGTCTAAAAAATTACTATTCAAAGCTAAAAATTCGATATATAATAATAATTCTCAACGAGTATTTATAGTTTTCAAAAGTCTATGCTGCAGCGGATCATTCGGCGTCGTTAGTCAAGATCGCCGATCAACTCGGTGATCCGCCCTTTAGTAGGTTTCATCGTCGTCTTTCTCTATCCTTCATCATCGTCATATTTGGATCATTGGGAGACATAGTACTGCTTCGCAGAACTGCTCGGTGACACACCAACTGCTCATGTTCACCGCCGATTTGATCCTTTCCTTCAGGGCTCAGGACACTGGAACAAAAGGCGAGGATAAGACCTCTTAGTGACTCGCCGAATGGGTTCGACGATTCTCAGATCTTCATTTCTTCGATATTTCAGCTACTTTTGTTCCTTTTTGCTAAGTAGTGTCCATGCGTTTCCTAAAACTTCAAATACCTGAAACTTAAGAATTTTCATCAGATATTGAGACAAAATATGCATTTGAGGACTAATTTTATCAACATATAGCCCTAAATGAATCCAATTTGTGGACTCATCAAATCATCTTCTTCAATGCATATAGTACCCTGACCTCCTGACATCTGCTTAATTCAGGTACTGATCAAGAAAACATGCATGCTTTCAAAAAACATTTTTAAATTGTCATTTTGAAGAGTGTCAAAAGTTCAATCTAAGTGGCAAGTTAAGCCTTGAGTTCAATTCAACAGAAAGATACTCATAAAAATTCAAGGTGATATCTCAAAGTCGAGAATCAAGAGAAGCTGCATAGATATGATCTTGTACTTTTATATATTTTTTTTACAATTAGCTTTCATTTTTTTATGTAAGGATAGGAGCCGCGGACTGGAGCGTCGATGGAACCTCACTTAGCTTCAAACTCATCACTTCATCTCCTTGAACTACACATGACCTAATTCTCTCATAATCCGGGATATGTAGGATGTCCAGAACACGGACTCGATCGCAATTTTTTTCTTTCAAATAAGAGTCCGATCAAAACTTATCACGTTGTCTACTTTTTTGTCTGCAAGCTCTTCGTGCTTTCAGTCAAAGAGGGGTAAACTATAGACACATAATTTTTTACCAAACTTAATGTTTCACGTCATTTTTAATGCTTGAATATTTTTTAAAAAAAATTAAACTAAATATCTTTTGATTTTATTTTATTAAGTAAAGATATGAAAACAACAAAAAATTGAATAACATTTGTAGATTAGTTTCTTTTTCTTAAGAAAGAAAAGAAACTTAACAAAAAATATTTGTATTCTTTTAACTCAAGTTTTAATAAATAAGTTAGTGGTTTTAATATTAACGTTTTTAGTTCCAATTGTTTAACTTTTATATATTTTTATTAATTCAAATTAGTTAATATTATTATTATTTTTATTTATTAACAACAAAATATGTAAAATAAAAATAATAATAACAATAATAATAATAATAATAATAATAATAATAATAATTAATTAACCTGAAAACTACCCACTACCTAAACTACCCCTTAACCCCACTAACAACCTTACAAATTCCCTCACTACCCCCAACCACTTATAACACACCTATACATACTACAATACAACAGCAATACAGACACACAAAAACATACAGAAAAAAAAAAAGAAAAAAAAAAAGGAACACCAACAAACCCACACACACAGATATATACGAAAACAATTAGCAATACCAAAAAGATAAAAACACACTCAATAAAAAGTCTCATCCCCCCGCCTCCCCCCTAAACTGCATACACACGAATAGAAAAAAAAACAAGAAAAACATTTTTCTCTTCCTTCCGATTACAAAAGATACACACAACCGAAAAAAACACGTAAAGGTTAAGTTCAAGATTTATTCTCGTAGTTTTGAATTTGTAGTTCTTAATTGTAATTTTTTCTTCTCGTGAATTAATTTTCACCAGAGGTAACACTTGATCTTCATTGTATGATTTGATTTCATAATTATATAGGACGTGATTTCAATGTTATAAAGTTATTAAAATTTTATGTGCATTTAGCTTTGTCATTACAATATTGAAATACATGTATATATTTATATCGTTAAATTTAGAGTAAAATGTGATATAACATATAATTGTTTCTTGCTCATTAAGGATTCAATTTTTTTCTATATTCGCTTACTCTATCAAGCCAAGGCATGACACTCATGAATTGGTACTAATTAATTTTCTCAATTAACACCGTTTTGAGTTATTCGTTGGTGGCATAATTTAAAAATAGATTAAGTAAATCATTGTTCATTAGCCAAATACATTATTTGATACGATTTAATCTCTAATATCTGAAGTATTTTAGATTCTTGATATTCTATATGACATAGATCTAATGCTAGTTTCAAATTTGGTGTAAATACTAAAATTTATATTTATTTATTTTTCTTAAAACAAGAACCTTTTATGAGTTCATTAATTTATACATTAGATTTTTGTTTAATAACTTACAAATAATGAAAGCCATTTTTTATTTAATCAAAAACCTTTGTTACACATTTTTAGACAATTAAAAAACTCAAGGATGCGGTGATGCACTCTGACCAATAATTAACTTTTCTTAATTTCTCTAATAATTTAACTTTCAACAATTCAATTAAAGCATGTAAAATAAAATCATTAGGTGTGATGTAAAGAAGGCAGTTAACAAAATATAAATATGAGCAAATCATGACCTGTAATAATATATCCAAAAAATAATTTCAGATAAGTATAAGTCAATAAAAGTGACTATGCTAGGATCACAGGACTCGAGGAATGCCTAATACATTCCCCTCGATCAACAAAATTCATTATCTGAATTTTTAGTTCACAGATCAAATAAAGAGTCATTTTCTTTTAGTTAGGAATTAAAAAGAAAATGTTACGAGGAACATCATAACTCAATTTCAAGTGGCAACTCTGAAAATCAAATAAATAATCTCTATTCAATATCGTCACTTTAATTGGAAAACCCTTTCCAACGGTCGTAAAAAGGGGTGTGACACTTTCACTTGAATTGTGTATATGCCTAACTTGGAAACTTATCTTAGTGATATTATCACCATCTGCTAGTGATGGAAATGTGAAATGATGGCGTGGTTTTAAATTTATTGATTCTTACTCACTACCTTATTTGAATTTGAACCAGAATCTTGATCCAATTTGATAACATTTAATATGATAATTTGATTCTTCCTAATTGTCTCTAATTTAATTATTTTCCTTAATTATTTTCTAATTTAGCCGGCTATTTTGAATTGTCTCTATTTAGTTTTATTCTTTTAATTATGACTAAGAGGAAATTTTGTCAGAAATTGGTTCGTGAATGCGTAGTGCCTTGGACACTTGATGTGTTCTGTTTCTTTATTCGTACAAATTTCTTTCTTGCCTTATTTAACTTTTACAAATTCTTACTTGCTTTTATTTAGGATAATTTATCTACTTGATTCAATTTTTTACCTCAATTATTTCCCCAAATCTAAATTAAGAAAAAATTTATCTTGTTTGATTTTGTCAGAATATTACTTTTCCATTACTGCATTCCCTTTAATGACCCTATATTCTTCACTATATAATCTGCTCATCTTGATCATTCTAGAGAAGACTCTCAGACAAACACTTTACATGCGCTATACTTATACTTTTCATTGGAAAAACTCTCATTGGCTATCACAAGCACAATTTAGATAATACTCTTATATATTATTTCCTGAGTTTTCTCTAGATTTTGGATCTCGCATCAAATTTCGTTTCATTTATTAATTATCTGCTTAATCGGTTAGTAACCTTTACTAAGTAATAATATTATTATTTTATTTTATTACATTTTTATCATTATTTCTTTTATGCTACGAAATGGAAGCGTCCAGGTCAGTCCAATTTCTTACTGCATAAACTGTTGCACCATTTTCTTAATTCATTTTTTTTATATACTTTCTTGCATCTCCTAAATGTTGATTGATATACTTGAATTCTTGTGTGAATGAAAAAATAATATTTGCCTATATATAGTTAAAGTTTGTTTGCATGTTATGTCTATTAGTAACATTAAAAACATTGGCTTGAAGATAACTATTATATTATGTTAGTGAAAAATTACAAAATAACAGAATTATAAGATTACAATTGAAAATAAAAATGAAGAAATAAATCTCTTCAGGCTGAAGTGCGGATTATCTCTCTCTCTTTAAGGAGATTCAAGCCCATTGCTGCAAATGTTTTTCACCGTTCCAGCAGTAGTCCTTCTTGACTTATCCCCTCCAGGATACAACAACCTTCTCACAAAGTATAATGCAACAAACTCTGGACAAGAGTTGAGTCAAAGCTCCACAAAAAGAACATCTTCCTTCAACTAATAAGAACTCTCTTTCTTGACTAACTTTTATGCACTCTATATTTTCTTGCGTGTTGTGTGTTACAAACAAAAGAGAGTCCATCAGCTGAAGGAAGACTACTATGCATAATGAAGGTGTGCTCTGCATTGAACCCCTACTTAGTGAAACAACAACTTTTACTCCAGAGTCGTAGTGGTCTCAGACTTGAACTATAACTGCTTAAGGGAAATAAAATATCACTGCTCACACATAATAATCAAGGTGTTGACATTAGCTTTAAAAGCCAGCACGTACGGCCTTGTGCTATCCCGGTTTCATGAGTGCTTTTGAGAATAAGTCAATTCTAATAGAAGCGACCTACTTCCACACTCACATAGGTGAAATCTGTCGAGGTTGCTCTTGTAAGCTTAACACTCCATCCATACGGGCTACAAATATTCATTAAGAGTTTTATCAACTCAACCTTCACAAATCACTACAGGAAACAATGCACTCACATCATAAGGAGGAAATATAGAAATAGTGCATTTTTCACAACAAATCATCATATGATTAGTTTTTCCCTTTGAACTTGGTGATAGAATATCTAGTCCCCGGGTTAGGTTTCCTCATATATGACTCAAGGATTTATAGGCTTCAATCCCATCCCCCTCGATGTGCTCCAGACCTTTTCTCTCGTTAAGGCCTTAGAAAGAGGATCTGCAAAATTATCACAAGATTTGACATAATCAATATTAATGATACCATTTGTCAAATACGATCTTACATTACTGTGTTTCCTCCTTATAGGTCTTGATTTACCGTTGTAGTAACGATTTTGAACTCTACCAATCGCAGCGGCGCTGTCACAATGAATTAAAATTGGAGGAATTGATTTTTCAAAATAAGGTATTTGAAATAATAAATCTCTTAACCAATTCGGTTCCTCACTAGATGAAGCTAAAGCAATTAGTTCAACCTCCATGGTAGAGTTAGCAATTATTGTTTGCTTTTTTGATCTCCAACAAATAGCACCACCACCAAAGTAAATACATAACCAGTGGTAGAACAAGAATCACCCGATAAAGTGTTCCAATCTGCATCACAAAATCCTTCAAGTACAGCAGGATATTTTTTATAGAACAAACCACAATTTTTTGTTTCAATTAAATATCTAATAACTCTTGTTATAATATGCCAATGTTCGTTACCTGGCTTGCTTGTAAATCTGTCAATAACTCTTATTGCATATGCAATATCAGGCCTAGTGCAATCAGTCACATATCTCAAACTTTAGATTATGCTAGCATATTCCTTTTGATTTATTACATCATTTTCACTTTCAACAGGAAATAAGTGAACACTTGAATCAAAAGGAGTAACAACATGCTTACAATCAAGAAAGTTATATTTTTTCTAAATTTTCTCAACATAATGTGACTGGTCAAGGAAAATTTCCTCACATGTTCTTGTTATTTTTATTCCAAGAATACAATTTGTCTCACCAAGATCTTTCATATCAAAATGGCTTCTAAGAATATTTTTAGCTTCATCAATAACATTCATGTTAGAGCCAAAGATCAACAAATCATCAACATATAGGCAAATAATCACATGTGAATTATTTCAAGACATATGATATATGCACTTATCACACTCATTTGTTTTAAACCCATTTTCAGTCATGCAGGAATCAAACTTTTCATGTCATTGCTTAGGTGTCTGTTTCAAGCCATATAGGGATTTAGTAAGTTTACATAGTTTGTTTTCTTGTCCTGCTTCAACAAAATGCTCGGGTTGTTCCATATAAATTTCCTTATTTAGGTATCCATTTAATAAAGCAGTTTTTATATTCATTTGATGAATTTGCAAATAAAAAATTGCAGTCATAGCCATTAAAAGTCTTATGGATGTAATTCTTGTTACCGGTGAAAAAATATCAAAAGAATCTAGGCCTTCTAGTCTTTTAAAACCTTTAGCAACTAGTCTTGCCTTGTATTTATCAATAGATCCATCCGGTTTTAACTTTTTTCTTAAGACTCATTTGCAACCAATTGTTTTACAACCCGGTGATAAATCAACTATCTTCCATGTTTTATTAGAAATCAGTGATTCCATTTCATCATTTACAACCTCATTCCAAAAAATAGAATCATTTGAAGATAATGCTTCTTTCAAAATGAGAGGGTCATCTCCAACATTAAACACATAAAAATCAGCACCAAAATCTTTTTCTACTCTAGCTCTTTTACTTCTTCTTAACTCAAAATCATTAACTTCTTTATTTTTCAAAGTAGAAGTAGAAGAACTAGGTAATGAAAAAATATTTTGTTCAATCCTTTGACCCCACTATTTTTAGAATCGAAAGGAAATTTATTCTCATGAAAAATAGCATCATCCGATTCTATCACAATATTATCTTCAAGATTAAAAAATCTATAGGTTGTACTATTTGAAGCATAACCAAGAAAAGCACAAGTAGTAACTTTCTTACCCAAGTTTGTAATCTTGGGATCCATTAGCCTCACAAAGACCAGACAACCCCAAACTCTTAGATATCCCTAACGTTGCTTGTAAAAACTCTTAAATATCCCAAAATTTGCTTGTAACCTTTCCACAATTTAAAAGGTGTCAATTTTGACTTTTTATGAGGCAAACGATTCAACACATAACAACTAGTTAAAGTAGCTTCACCCCATAAATTTAAAGGTGCGTGTGACTCAATAAGCATGACATTAGTCAATTCAACTAAAGTTCTATTTTTCCTTTCCGCTACACTATTAGATGAAGGAGAATGAGGAGGAGTAGTTTCATGAATTATTCCCAATGATCTAACAAAAGAATTAAACTCATTTGATTCATATTCACGACCTCTATCACTTCTAATTCTTTTTATTTTTCTTCCAAACTGATTTTCAACCTCATAGAGATAAAAATATTTGATGGTGAATTAGCTACAACTATGGAAATATTATATAAATACGAAATAACTATAAGAAATGAATTTAGTAGTATGACAACAGAAGTAGAAGAACAAAATAAAGAAAAATTTATGAATAGAAATCTAATGACAAAATTAGCAATCTGTAACATGTGTTATATAGATGAATATACATGTGCATTTAGAGAATACTACTATAAAGGAACATACAGTACAGAAGAAAGTAAAGAAATAAGAAAATTATATTTTACAAAATTACCAGAACCCTTTAGTTCAAAAGTAATAAAAAGTTGGAATGAAGCAGGATTAACAGATACCTTAGGAGTTAGGATGAAATTCTTACAACGTTGGTTTATAGAACTATGTGAGAAACATAAAGAAGAAATAAAAGTGGAAAAAATATTAGTAAAAAACTTAGCATGTTGCAAAAGTAAAACGGCACCCCAATTTGGATGTACAGATAGATATTATAAAAAGAGGTATAATAAAAAATACAGATCAAAATATAAATATAAAAAACCAAGAAGGAGATATTATGTGAAAAATTATAAAACAAAAAGACCATATAGGCCAAAGAAAAAATTAACAGAATGTACTTGTTATAACAGTGGAAAAATAGGACATATAGCTAGAGATTGTAAATTATCTAAAAATTCAAAGAAAAAAGCAAATATCAGAAACAATAATAGATGATGAAAAATATATGCAGATAGAGTACATAGATTATGAATTAGAAAGTGAAGATAAAATATATGAAATATCAGAAAATGAAATGGATAACGATATAGAAATGGAATCAGACAATGGGTTCTATAATATAACAAATGACTGAAACAGATATACGAATTATAACTAAAGAAGAATATCATCAAGATGAAGAATTTGTAGAACAAAAAGTAATATTTGATAATAATATATTTGAACAAATAAAAGAAAAGAATTAGACCTAAGCGTAGAAAAAATATTTGAAATACCAACAATAAGAAATTGGTTTAAACGACAAAAAGAAGAATATTATGTAGTAAGCCGAAGAGAACATATCATAGATTGCAAATACACCAAAGGAAAGGCTAAAATACCAATAATAAACAAAAGAATAATAAATAAAGAAATACAAGATATTAAGGCTAAAAATCCAATTAAATATGTACATTTAGGAGGAACAGAAATACTAATAAATTCCACCAAGTTCACAAATATCAATATGAACTAATTCTAACAAATTAGTTTTCTTTCAACTTGAAAATGAGCCTTTTAGTGATTTTGGCTTTACTACAAGCCTCACACTTTTCAAAATTCTTTTTAATCATTGGAATTAATCCTAAACTACTCATGATTCCAACATAACGATCATTAATATGACACAAACGAGCATGCCAAAAATTGGTAGAAGAAAGCATGTAAACAAAAGTAGAAACTTTATTCATTTCAACATTCAATTTGAACATCCCATTACAAGCATACCCCTATTCCACTAAAATATCCTTTTTCACAAGTACATACTGATTAGATTCAATAATCTATTTAAAGCCTGCTTTATTAAGAAGAAAACTAGACATCAAGTTTTTTTCTCATAGAAGGAGTGTAAAGTACATCTTTCAAAGTTAATATCCTTACAGAAGTAAAACACAATTCGACATCTCCCATACCAACCACTTGAGTTGTGTGAGAATCACCAAGCATGATGGTTTTGGGCTCCTCAAAATGAGTATATTTTTTAAACCAGTTTTTGTCATAACAAACATGACGGTTTGCACCAGAATCAGCTCACCATCCATCAACACTCTCAACCATGTTTATGTCGGTAATCACCGCCATAAAATGTTCTTTGGTAATGTTTGTCTGAGGGTTAGGATCACGTTTTCGGAATTTGCAAAATCGAGCAATATGCCCACTCTTGCCACAAACGAAGCACGATCCCTTATCTTGAATTTGTTGATTTTGTGTTTGGTTATTTTCACCATTATTTTTCTTGGGAGGTCTACTATTATTTTTCTTAAATTTTGTCTTCTTAGGCTTGAAAGAAGTATTTTTGTGAGTTTCAAGGGTATCATTATTTGAAATAATTAAATTTACCTTCGTTATGATGTTGCTCTCTTCTTTTTGTAAAAGTGCATCTTGGCCCCTTGCCTCTTCACCATCGTACTTTCCACTTTCTCGTGATGAGAAATAAGTTCATCATCATCCATGGAGGTGACATCAACTTTATTAGGATTCTTCTCAGTTAACACATAAGAAACATTGAGAAGACTTAAGTAGAAAAGTACTTTACCCTTCCATCTTTTGAAATCGTTACCATTGAACCGAAATGGCTTGTTAAGATCTCCCATCTTGACATCCGTGATTTTTTCAATTGTAGCCATTAATGAATCTCCTTAAAATTGTTAGTGAAAAATTACAAAATTACAAGATTACAATTGAAAATAAAAATGAAGAAATAAATCTCTTCAGGCTGAGGCACAGATATCTCGCTCTCTTTAAGGAGATTTAAGACCACTGCAACAAATGTTTTTCATTGGTCCAGCAGTAGTCCTTCTTGACTTGTCCCCTCCAGGATACAACAACCTTCTCACAAAGTATAACTCAACAAACTCTGGACAAGAGTTGAGCCCAAAGCTCCACAAAAGGAACATCTCCCTTATACTAATAAGAACTCTCTTTTTTGACTAACTTTTATGCATTCTCTATTTTCTTGTGTGTTGTGTGTTACAAACAAAATGAAGACCACCACTATTTATAGTTGAGGAAGTCTTCCTAAGAATAAATAGGAAGATAATGAAATAGTAAATAGTGAAGATAAATGGCCTTCGGAGTCACATAGATTACAAGGGTAATGGGGGAATTAAGAAGAAAATAAAGTGAAGGGCAACTAATGCTACAACGTGCAAAAGAATAACTACCAAGATTGTTGACCACAACGTTCACTGGAACGTTATATGGCTTATGATGTCTGCAAATAAAGCCAAAAATAATTGGCATTCACATGACCAGTAAGAAATGGTAATTAGGCAAAAATGATAATTGTTGCCGTTTGTCTTTATTTATTCTTTTGTTTGTATTATATTTTGTATCAACTCTCACTCGCTATGTAACAATAAAAATTCGGGGTTGCTATTAATTGGGGGTGGGAAATTATATGCTACATGTTTCTTTTTTTTTTCCTCATGTCTCACCTTATCATTTTTCTTTTACTTATCTTTATTCAAGTATTTATACTCAAGGTCAATTGTTAAACTTTTATCAAAGTCATTGTCTAATTCTGTTTTTCATGATTTGTATTAGACATGACACTTTTATGTATAATACTATCTCCTAAACTATAGTTAGTAGAAAAGTAAAATAAATTACAAGGGCTAACCCCAATTCTTAATTAAGCCGACATGCCCCCGGAAGCATCACCTATCCAAGATTTTTTTATTTTTTATTTTTGAAAAAAGATTATATGTACTTATATGTAAATATATTTATGTGGTTATATTTAAGTCAAATCTTTCAATTATCATGTGAATACTATTATTATTTTCTAAGACTGACCTCAAATAAAAATATTTCTATGGTGAAAAAGTGTGATTAATAATATTGTTCGTATCATCCCTATAAAGAAACAAACATTTGTAGCCTCATGAATTCTCTTACGTATTGGTTCAAATCTTAAGTTTTTTCATCCTACGCATGAACTTTTTTTCTTCTTCTTTTGGGGGTAGATTAGCTTATGTGTGACCTTTATAATTTTTCGTGTCTTTTGATTTTTATGCTCTTTACTTGCGTATTTATTCTCTTTATTAATTGTTACCTCATTATTAATATTAATTTTTAAAGAAAATTAATTTTAATAATAATAACAATAAATAAGTTTAATTTGTTGCATTATAACTTAAATTATTGTGTTAATTAAATAATTGTTTTTTCTTATCTTAGTCAAGTTTGCTTAAGATAAAGTTTCGCTTATTTTATCACATAGTTTACTTTAATTAATAAATAATTAATGCACTTTTAGGTTGTCTTTATTTATCGCTTCAGTAATAATATAAGTTAGCATGTTTAAGCGCTCTATCACTTAGACTGGTGTTAATTTATTAAAATTAGCTTTACATGCTTGTTTTAAAATATAGTTTTCTTATTCTTTATCACATAGTTCTTAAATTAATTAATAAGTGACTTTATTTGCCACATTGTTTAACAACCCTTCACTTAATTCTATGAATGTGGACCTCGAAAGGTGCCTAACACCTTACTTGTGAGGTCACGTGAACCCTTACCCAAATCTTGGTCTCGTTGACCTTAATAAAGATTAATTAGGATAGAATGGTGTCATAACGAGCCTTTAATTTGTTCGGTGGTGACTCTTCTTTTAATCAAAACCTAAAAGAGTGGTCAAGTCGTTGCACAAACTCATGTTGCAAAAATGGGGCGTGGCACACACTCTGTCGAGTCAATCTGGTCAAAGGAAATGCAATAGTTGAGAAGCTCTGAAAAAACCACCTGTAATAGATTGCAAGTCCCACCAAACTCCAGATCTCAGTAACTAGCATAGGTCTGGTCCAACCCTACATTGCCTCGATGCTGGTTGGATCTGAATACCCTACTTGGACACCATGTATGTAAAATATGTCACAAAATCAAGTCAAAACTCGTACTTTTAGAACTTGTCATAAAGCTTCTCTTTCCTCAATCTTTGGAGTACAATTCTCAAATGTCGATTCTGATCCTCCTCAGTCTAGGAGTACACCAAGATGTCATCAATGAACACTATCACAAAGGAATCCAAATGAGGTCAAAACACCTAGTTCATCAACTCCACAAACGCTTTAGGGGGGTTAGTCAAACCAAAAGACATCACAAGAAACTCATAGTGCACATAACGTGTATTGAATGCTCTCTTAGGGATATTTGAAGCCCGAATCTTCGACTGATGACAACCAGACCTCAAATCGATCTTAAAAAGTAGAGATGCACCCTGTAGCTGATCCAAACAAATCATCAATACAAGGAAGAAGATACATGTTCTTCATTGTCACTTTATTCAACTATCGATAGTCAATGCATATCCTCATTCCATCCTTCTTCCTTACAAACAACACAGGAGCAACCCGTGGAGAAACACTAGGTTGAATGAACCCCTTGCTCAACAAATCTTGCAACTGATCCTTTAATTCCTTCAGCTCAGCTAAAGTCATACAACTAGGAGGAATAGAGATGCGTTTGGTGCCCTGATCCAAGTCAATAGAAACATCAATATCCCTATCCGAAGGAATGCATAGAAGATCGGTAAAAAATGCATTTGAAAACTCACAAACCACAGGCACAAAATCCATGGGATGTGGCTGAACACTAGTATCCCGAATGAAAGTCTAATAGAAAAAATAACCTCTATTAACCAATCTCTGAGCTCGAACGAAGGAGATAACTTTGTTAGGGTAGGCACCACTAGCACACATCCACTCAACTCTCGGGACACCCGACATCGCTAAGGTGACAATCTTAGCAAAACAATCAAGAATAGCATGATGAGGAGAAAGTCAATCCATACCCAAGATAATATCAAACTCTTTCATTCCTAGAATGATCAAGCCTACCTAATTATCATGCCCGACCAAAGAAACTGTAACATCTTATTAATGGAAAGAACCAGAAAGAGTTAGAGTTCAAAATAGTCATTTTAGGAAAGAATGGAAAATCTGGAAATTTGTTAAGTTATGTTAAGTTTGGGTTTTTGGTCAACTTCAAACGACCATAACTCCTAGCTCAGGATGAGTTAGGTGTGCTTCAAGATACTGTAGGAAATATCTTGGAATTATCTTTCCAATGCGGATGAGTTTGTGAGATTCTAATTTCGTATGAGTGAGATATTTCCATTAGAAGTTGGGCTATTCTAATAAGGAAAGTCTAATCTGGATTTTTGAAGGGTAGTTTGGTCTTTTCCTTACCAAATTATTTTTATTCGTTTCTAGGGGTTTATTTGGGGTCTAATTAGAATTAGATTAGTTTAGTCAATTGGAATTCACGCTAGGGCTTGGAAAAAGAGAAAAAAGGAGAAAGGAGAAGAAAGTTCAAGATTCGTCGATTTCTTGAAGAATTGTGTGTGGATTTCGTCAAGGGGTGATCCTTACAAGGTATGTGAGATCACGTAGCATTGAGTTATTTCACTCACGCACCAATCATGATTCAACTCAGCGAAGTTATATAATTTTGAAGTAAATCCTATGAGTTCTTGATTTTAATTCGATTGAAATCTTGTGGGTTCTTGTAGTTGAAGTTTCTTCAGTATGATTTATGATTTTAGGTGTGATTTCGAGTAGAATTTGATGTATTTTGATGGTATAATTGATTCTAAGTGTTTGGGGTAAGAACAAAGTGAAATTAGAGGGTTTATAGTTGAAAAACGAAGGAAGAAGTTCGTCAAAAATCTGGGGAAGAGGCGGGGCGTCGTGCCTCTCAGCGCGCCCCAAAGCAGCCTCTAAAAGTTGACCTCTTGGGAACCTTGCAAGCTAGAGCACCCCAAGTCAGCCTCTAAAATTTCAGGGCTGGCACCCTGCGCCTCTTAGAGCTCCAGGGACGCCAGTTCGTCCACCTTTTCCCCCTTCTTTCCGTACTAGTTCCTTAGCAACATACCTATGTTTCTTAGTTGATTCCAACACTTTAAGGTATGCCTAAGCATCATGAAATCATCCATAAACATGAGATCATGAACCTTGAATCCATAATTCAATTCAAGGAAAGTTAAGGTCAAGTTAAGAAGTTAAGAATCAAGTCAAGAAAAGTTCATACATTTTTTCAAAAGTCTTTTACAAACGTTTTAACTTTGTTTTAAGACTTAAGCCTTGAGTTATCTAAGGATAAGAGTAAAATTTCATTTCTTCAAAGATACTACGGGAACTAAGTATTCCCGAGAGTTTAAAATGTTTTCACATTTACATAAGAAAGGGAAACATTGATTTCCAAGAGAGCTTTTAAGCTAAGTTTTGAGTAATTATCTCAAACCAAAGAAAGAATTTTGTTTTAAAAACATTTGAGCTAGGTACATTTTGGGAGTAGTATTGGGCACCGATATGGGGATGCGAGTTCATAATAACTCAAGTCTCCATAAACCATGTAGCCATCATGTGTAGTAAGTTCATACTTTTTGGATGATTCCTTAGTGTTCTTTAGCATAGACTAGCGGATCCACTTAGTTGAGGCGTTCTATATGACGGCAAAGTATAGGACAATTCTAGAAGCATGGGCAAGACGATGTATCACCACTTAGGCTCATAATAGTGGTTGTGGGTTAGAGAATATCCCACATAAATTATATTACTTTATTATATGAGTAAGTTGAGTTGTTATTGCATTTGTTTAACAAACTGAGTTGCTTTCTACTGTTTTAAAAGCTTTCCATATATTGCATGTGTATTGTTTCTTTATATTGAGTTAAGTTATTCATGAGTTGAGTAAAACCAAGGTAAGTGTTTCTTTTAGATTCCTTTCAAGCTTATGTTATGTTTAGTATTCCCCTCGCATACTTGTACATTCGATGTACTGATGTCATTTGGCCTGCATCATATTATAATGCAGACATAGGTAATCATGATCAGCATCTAAGGCCCGATTAATCCAGTTGAGCATTCAGAGTCAGTTGGTGAGCCTGATCATAGGTAATCATGGTCAGTTGAGCATCTAAGGCCTGATCATCCTGATAGAAAAGGGAATCCTTCTGAAGCAAAGAGGCTCACCAACTGACTCTGAGTGCTCAACTGGATCAACGAGGCGCTAGATGCTGATCCTGATTATCTGTATCTGCATCATAAAATGATGGAGGACAAATGGCGTCAGTACATTGGATGTATAAGCATGCGAGAGGAAAACTAAACATGAGCTTGAACTAGAATCTGAAAGAAACATTTACCTCAGTTTTACTCAACTCATTGATACTCAACTCAATGCAGAAATAAACAACAGTAAAGATGCAGTTTATATAAAGCATTTAAAATAGTAAGAAACAACTGAATATACATATATACAATAAAGTAATATAACTTTGTGGGAGTTTCTCTAACCAACAACCATCACTATGAGCTATGTGATGATATAACGTCTCGCCCACGCTACCAGAATGACCTATAACTTGTCGGGATATAGAACGCCTCAACTAAGTGGATCTACTAGTCTATGCTAAAAATCACTAAGGAATAATATAAAAAGTATGACACTTTCTACCCACAATGGCTACATGGTTTATGGAGACATTGAGTTGTTATGAACTCATCCCCACATCGGTGCTCAATACTACTCCCAAAATACTCAGCTCATATGTTTTAAAAACAAAAGCTCTTTCTGTGGTTTTAGATAATTACTCAAGAACTAGCTCAAATGCTCTCTTGGAAATCAGTGTTTCCTTTCTTGTTTAAATATGAAAACATTTACTCTTTGGGAATACTTAGTTCCCATATACTCTTTTTGAAGAAATGAAAGTCATTTGTTACTCTTACTTAACTAAAAAGTCAAGTCTTGAAACAAGATTAAAACGTTTGTAAAAGACTTCTTGGAAAGACTCTATGAACTTTCTAGACTTGGCTCTTAACTATCCTTGAATTTGAATTTATGGATCAAGGTTATTATTCAAGTTTATGGATTATTTCAAGGTGTTTAGAAGTCATTTAGAGTAGTTAGAATCAATAGGAAGTGTTAGTACACTTTAGATGGACTTAAACGGGCAAAATGACGAAAAACGGGTGGGGGCAGACAACCCGGGAGCGTTCCTGGCGCACCGCGCCAGCCCCTAAGTTACTGGGGCTCATTTCTGGCGCACTGCTGGCGCATCGCCCTAGCCTTCCTACCACAATGGGGTCATGTCGAACCAGGCTAAACTGACGAACTTTTCCTCTCGTTTTATAACCTTAATTCGATTAATTTTGATTATTTTTCTCAATATCTCTTTAGATTCAGGTACCCAAAACATATACATTAGAATCTAACTCAAAGTAACTCTAATAATCAACATTAAACTCTCAAGAACTCCTCAATCTCAACCCAAATTCAAGAACACCATCAAGAACATTTAAAATTCCAATCTTTTTAGAACGAATTCACGCTGAATTAAACATGTTTGGAACGTGGGTGAATGAACTCAATGTTATGAAAGTCTCACATACCTTGTAGGATCAAATCCTTGACGAAATCCGCAATCAATTCCTTACTAAGACGACGAATCTTGAGTTTTCCTCTTTTCTTCTCTCTAAAGTCCTAGCGTGAATTTTCCATTGTGCGAACTGAACCAATTTAGTTTTGATCCTAATTAATTCACTAAAAACGAACTAAATCAAGTGGGTATGGAAAAGACCAAAATACCCCTTAAAAATCCGGTTTTGGCTTTCCATATGTAGACAGCCCGACTTCCAATGGGCATATTTTCCTCATACGAACTTGAAATTGAGGAAACTCGGTGGCGTTGGAAAAAAAATTTAACGATCTTTCCTACGGTATCTAGTAGATCACCTAACTCATCTTGAGATATTTAAAATTTACCCAAAACTCAAACTTAACATAACTTAACCAATTTTCCAGATTTTTCATTCTTTCCAAAAATGACTCTTTCTAATTGTAGCTCTAGTTCTTTCAATTAGCGAGATGTTACAATATCTCCCCCTTGGGAACATTCGTCCTCGAATGAGATTACTCTTATTAGGCTAAAGGTGTAACATTTACCATTTAGTTTAAACACCCAACAAGCAAATTTAACACATCAAATATATAAATTAAAGAGTACTAAGAAGAGAAGTAGTACCTTGATATGGAATTTTTATGGGCTCAAAGATATATGGATATCTCTTCTTCATATCCTCCCCAGCTTCCCAAGTAGCTTCTTCAATAAACTGATTCCTTCAAAGGACTTTGACTGATGCTACTTCATTGGTTCTCAACTTGCGACCTGGCGGTCTAGAATCTGAACATGGATCTCCTTATAAGATAAGCTATCCTCGATACCAATATCTTCAATTGATATTATAAGTGAATGATCTCCCATGCACTTCTTCAATATGGAAATATGAAATACCGGATGCACCGCTGCTAACTCTTGGTGTAGCTCTAACTTGTAAGCTACATTACCAACCCTTTTGGATATTCTGTAAGGGCCAATATACCGGGGACTAAGCTTCCCCTTCTTACCAAATCTCATAACACCCTTCATGGGTGAAACTTTCAAGTATACCCAATCATCTACCTCAAACTCTAACTCCCTTCTCCTGACATCAGTGTAGGATTTCAGTCGACTCTGCGCTGTTTTCAATCTCTCTTGAATGACTTTCACTTTCTCCATAGCTTGATGAACTAAGTTTGGTCTTATCAACCCACCTCCACAAACTTCAAACCATCCAATAGAAAATATACATCTTCTCCCATAAAGAGCTTCATAAGGAGCCATCTGGATGTTAGAGTAGTAACTATTGTTGTAAGAGAACTCAATGAGAGGTAAGTGATCATCCTAATTCCCATTGAAATCAATCACACAGGACCTTCACATATCTTTTAAATTATGAATAGTGCGCTCTGCTTGACCATTCGCCTGAGGGTGAAAAGCAGTACTTAAGTTCACCTTTGAACCCAAGCCTTTCTGAAAATATTTCCAGAACTGTGCAGTAAATTGGGCACCTCTATCAGAAATAATTGAAATTGGCACCCTATGAAGTCTAACTACCTCTTGAAGATACAACTTGGCATATTCCTCTATTGTGTGGGTAGTCTTTACCGGCAAAAAGTGGTCTGATCTGGTCATTCTATTGACAATCACCTAAATAGAATCATGTTTCCTGCGAGACCTTGGTAAACCTATGATGTCCATATTGATCATCTCCCATTTCCATTCCGGAAGTTCTATATTCTGAGCCATACCACCGGGCTTTTGGTGTTGTATTTTAACTTGTTGAAAATTTGGACACTTAGCAACAAACTCTGCAATGCCCTTCTTCATACTACTCCACCAATAAACTTATCTTAAATCACAATTCATCTTTGTGGAAACTGGATGGATAGAATTTTTGGAGCTATGAGCTTCCTCCATGATTCTCTCTTGGAGTTCATCCACCCTTGGTACACACAACCTACCTTGATACCTCAACATGCCTTCTCCCCCTTGTCAAAAGCCAATACTTTTGCTTATAAACATTTTCCTTCAATTCAAGCAAAATAGGATCTTGGTTTTGCTTCTCTTTTACTTCTGACACTAATGATGATTCAGCCCCATTCATCAACACTCCTCCTAATTCAGTGGAATCCAATAGAAGAACTCCCAAATGTGCAAGTCTATGCACATCTTTCGCTAACACCCTTTTTTCTTCCTCAACATGGGCGGTACTACCCATAGACAACCTACTTAAAGCATCAACAACAACATTAGCCCTACCTGGGTGATATAGAATACTCATGTCATAATCCTTGAGTAACTCTAACCACCTCCTCTGTCTGAACCTTGAGTAACTCTAACCACCTCCTCTGTCTGAGATTAAGCTCTCTCTGACTAAACACATACCGGAGACTCTTGTGATCGGTGAACACATCCACATGAACACCATAAAGATAGTGACTCCATATTTTCAACGCGAATACTATGGCAGCCAACTCTATATCATGGGTTGGGTAATTCTTCTCGTGAACCTTCAGCTATTTGGAGGCATAAGCTATAACTTTGTCGTTCTGCTCAACCCAAAACAACTCTAGACGCATCACAATATACTACAAAGCATTGTGTACCTTCTGGTAAGGTTATTACTGGGGCTGTAGTCAACCTCTTTTTCAATTCCTAAAAGTTTTTGTCACAAGCTTCAGACCATTGAAACCTCACTTTTTTAGTCAACTTTGTCAAATGGGATGAAATAGACAATAACCCCTCTACAAACCTTTTATAATATCCAAGCAACCCCAAGAAACTCCTAATATCAGTTGGAGATGTGGGTCTAGGCCAATTCTACACTGCCTCTATTTTCTGGCTGTCAACTCTAATCCCATCACCAGAAACTATATGGCCTAAGAATGCCACAGACTCACGCCAAAACTCACACTTAGAGAACTTAGCATACAACTGTCTATCCTCTAGAGTTTGGAGAACTATTCTGAGATGGCTAGCATGATCTTCCTCATTCCTTGAATAGATTAGAATGTCATCAATGAACACGATAACAAACATATCTAAGTAAGGTTTGAATACTCTATTCATAAGGTCCATGAATGCTGCATGCGCATTGGTCAAACCAAAGGACATAACTAGGAACTCATAATAACCATAACGGGTCCTGAATGCTATCTTTAGAATATCACAATCCTTACTCTTAACTGATGGCAGTCTGATCTGAGGTCTATCTTAGAGAAACAGGTAGCACCCTGAAGCTAATCGAAAAGATCATCAATTCTCGAATGAGGATACTTGTCCTTGATGGTAACCTTGTTCAACTAACGGTACTCTATACACATCCTAAGGGAACCATCTTTCTTCCTCACAAATAAGACCGGAGTGCCCCATGGTGAGACACTTGGTTGAATAAAACCCTTATCAAAGAGATCTTTCAACTGTTCTTTTAGCTCTTTCAACTCTGCTGGAGCCATTCTATATGGCGAAATAGATATAGGACGAGTATTTGGAAGAATATCTATACCAAAGTCTATCTCTCTCAGGGGGTCTCCAGGTAGATCATATGGAAAGACTTTTGGAAAGTCACTCAAAACTGGAACTGACTCAATAGGAGGTGTCTCAACACTAGAGTCATTAACTCGGACTAAGTGATAGAAACATCCCTTGGAAACTAACTTTCTCGCCTTAAGGTACGAAATGAAACGACCCTTAAAGCACTGTTGAACTGCTACTCCACTCTATAACTGGCTCATTAGGAATTTGGAACCTAACAAGTCGAGTTATACAATCAATGGAGGCATTACCGGCATGAAAGCAGTCCATACCTAGAATGACATCAAAATCCACCATGTCTAACTCAACTAAATCAGCCATGGTATTTTTGTGATTGATGGAAATGACACAATCACGATAGACTCGCTCAGCTAGAATAAACTCCCCAACAGGTGTAGAAACACATAAGGGCTCACAAAGTTTCTCAGGAAGAAAATCAAATTTAATTGCAACATAAGGAGTTACAAAAGATAAACTCGCTCGTGGGTCTATCAAAGCATAAACATTAAGAGTAAAGACTTTGATCATACAGTGACAACATCTGGAGAATTCTCTTGCTCTTGACGACTAGTGATCGCATAAAGGCAATTTTCTCCTCCTTTAGGTGCATCCCAGTTAAGTAGAGAAACTGATAAAGATTGGGCTCTATTGCCTTGATTCCCATTGCCTTGCCGGTACTTGGGGCACTATATCATGAAGTGACCCTCTTGTCCACACTTGAAACAACCTATGGAGCCATCAAGACACTTACCTGGGTGGTTCTTACCACACTTAGCACATGCAGGAGCCCAGTTACCTCCTTGTGCCACACTACCCTGAGACTGTGCATGTCAAGCTCTCAAGTTCTGTGAATTCTGACCATTATACTCACCTTTGTTTCTGGGTGCAGGTGCACTAGCAGATGATGGAGCAGGTCCCTTTTGCTTTTGCTGAAAGAACGAACGATTCACATTACTTCTTTGCTGCCCGGACTCATTTCCTGTCTTAGCTTTCTTATTTCTAAACTCCTCCCTATCCCTCCTGCTGCACATAAACCATCAACCTTGCTATATTCATGTCACCTATTAGTATCGTAGCCTTACCTTTCTTACTCGACAGACGAGACAGCCCAACAACAAACAAACTCATCGTACTCCTCATATCCGCAACCATCTCCGGGAGCATATCGGGAAAGTTGGGTAAACTTCAACCAATACTCATGAACACTCAGTGAATCCTGCTTAAGGGTAAGGAATTCCCGTACCTTGGCTTCTCTGAGTTCACGGGGAAAAAAATCCCTAAGAAAGCCTCCTTAAACATAGCCTAACTCAACACCGGTGCATCATCATCCCTACTCTTCTTCCACTGATCAAACTAAGTCCTAGCAACATTCTTCAGTTGATATGCAGCTAGTTCCACTCATTCAACATCGGCAACGTGCATTACCTCAAATATCTTTTGCAGTTCCTCAACAAAGTTTTCCAGATCCTCAGTAGTGCTTGAACTAGTGAATCTTGGAGGATTCATCCTCAAGAACTCTCAGACCCTTAAAGTATCTGCCTCTTCCTATCGAGCCCCTCTTTGCTGCCCAACCTGGTTGGTCACAACTTGACTTAGCATTCAGATCACTTCTCGAAATTCAGCATTGGTGACCTCTCCTTGGGGTTGCACTTCAGGTGCATTAATTACCCCTTACTCCTCAACGTTCTTCCTAGCAGGATGAACTCAGATAGATCTTCGTGGAGGCATGATCAACTTAAAGACACATTCAAGCACTAGTTAGAAAGAAACTTCATAGAGATTAACTTTATCACACGAAATGAATGTGAAAGAAGTGAAGGAAACTCCTAAATATTGTAGCCTCTTAATTATATATGTGGCGCGCTTCACACCGATAACTAGGACTCTACAGACACGGCTTCATAGACTCCCTAGGACTCTTGAACTCTGGGATCTGATACCAAGTTTGTCACGCCCCATGCCTACACCCTGGGCAAGACTAGCACTTGAGAACCATTGCTGGCCCCAAGCGAACCCTTGGCCTGACTTAACTTATAGAGAAAGACTTAAATAATAAGAAAAACAGTCCCAAAGGATAACTCATTCAATAACCTAAAGAAGTATTAAACAAGACAAAATGGCAACTCAAGTCTTATGGCAAAACGTCTGAAATACAACACTAATGAACTTATATCTAACTGTCTATGAAGCCTATAGATACTAAGAGGGATGTCAAGACAAGACCCCTGATCATCCTAACAACTGACTAATCAAAGCAATAGAAAAGGGAATCCTCTGGAAGCAAGTAGGCTCACCAACTGACTCTGAGTGCTCAATTGGATCAACGAGGTACTGGATGTTGATCCCGATTACCTGTATCTGCATCATAAAATGATGCAGGCCAAATGGCGTCAGTACATTGAATGTACGAGCATGCGAGGGGAAAACTAAACATGACATAAGCTTTTATTGGAATGTGAAAGAAACACTTACCTCAGCTTTACTCAACTCATGGATGCTCAACTCAATGTAGAAATAAACAATAGTAAAAATGCAGTTTATATAAAGCATTTAAAACAGTAAGAAACATCTCAATATACAAATATACAATAAAGTAATATAACTTTGTGGGAGTTTCTCTAACTGACAACCATCACTATGAGCTATGTGATAAAACAATGTCTCTCCCACACTGCCAGAACTTTCCTATAACTTGCTGGGATATACAACGCCTCAACTAAGTAGATCAACTAGTCTATGCTAAAAAGCACTAAGGAATCATCTAAAAAGTATGACCCTTTCTACCCACGATAGCTATATGATTTATGGATACATTGAGTTGTTATGAACTCGTTCCCACATCGGTGCTCAATACTACTCCCAAAATACTCAGCTCATATGTTTTAAAATCAAAAAATCTTTTGTGGTGTGAGATAATTACTCAAAAATTAGCTCAAATGCTCTCTTGGAAATCAGTGTTTCCTCTCTTGTTTAAATGTGAAAACATTTACTCTTTGGGAATACTTAGTTCCCATATACTCTTTTTGAAGAAATGAACTTCATTTGTTACTCTTACTTACTCAAGTCTTAAAACAAGATTAAAATATTTGTAAAAGACTTCTTGGAAAGACTCTATGAACTTTCTAGAGTTGGTTCTTAACTTTCCTTGAATTTGAATTTATGGATGATTTCGTAGTGTTTAGAAGTCATTTAGAGTAGTTAGAATCAATAGGAAGTGTTAGTACACTTTAGAAGGACTTAAACGGGCTAAACGATGAAAAATGTGTGGGGGCAGATGACCCGAGCGCATTCCTGGCGCGCCGCGCCAACCCCTAAGTTATTGGGGCTCATTTTGGTGTACTGCTGGCGCGTCGCCCCAGCCTTCCTGGCACAATGGGGGCACCCCAGCATTGCCCCAGGCAAAATCGACGAACTTTTCCTCTCTCTTTCTGACCTTAATTTGATCAATTTCAATTTTTTCTCTCAATATCTCTTTAGATTGAGGTACCCAAAACATATACACAAAAATATAACTCAAAGTAACTTTAATAATCGACATTAAACTCTCATGAACTCCTCAACCTCAACCCAAATTCAAGAACGAAAGCAATTCAAGAACACTCATCAAGAACATTCAAACTTCCAATCTTTTTAGAATGAATTCACGCTGAATTAAACATGTTTGGCACGTGGGCGAACGAAACCTACATTATGAAAGTCACTCATACCTCATAGGATCAAATCCTTGACAAAATCTGCAATCAATTCCTTACGAAAATGACGAATCTTGATTTTTCCTCTTCTCTTCTCTCTTGAGTTCTTCTCTCTAAAGCCCTAGAGTGAACTTTCAATTGTGCAGACTGAACTAATTCAGTTTTGACCCTAATTAATTCGGTAAAAATGTATTATATCAAGTGGGTGTGGAAAAGACCAAAATACCCCTTAAAAATCTGGTTTTGACTTTCCTTATCTAGACAACCCGACTTCCAATAGGCATATCTTCCTGAAATGAACTCGAAATTGAGCAAACTCGATGGCGTTGAAAAGAAAATTCAAAGATATTTCCTGCTGTATCTTTTATCACACCTAAATCATCTTTATCTTAGACTTATGATCGTTTAAAGTTGACCCAAAACTCAAACATAACATAACTTAACCAATTTTCTAGTCTTTTCATTCTTTCCAAAAATGACTCTTTCTAATTCTAGCTCTTTACAGTTCTTTCAATTAGAGAGATGTTACAGTCAAGCTCTCAAACCTCAATCAACTCTCCTCTCTTAAGCTCCAATGTAACACCTAGATTCGAAATGAGACAAATACTAGCTTTTCAGCAAGTTCCAAGGGTCATCAGCAGTGACCAACCACAGACCGTAATTGGGACCATGGACTGTAGGTGGGTCCGTGGTTGGGCACCTCAAAAAAAATTCCAGGAAAGGTCCACGACTGGACCCACGGACCGTAGGTGGGTCCACAGTCCGTGGCCCAGGGTATGTCGATGGCCAAAACTCTTTTTGAAGACCACAGCTGACTAGGATGGACCGTAGGTCCATCCACAATCTGTCGGTCAAGGTTCGTCGATCGTGGGCTGACAGTTATTTTCCAGGGCAATTTGGTTTTTTCCAATTTTAATCCAACTTAAGTGAGGTCATTTTCCTAAGTATAGGATCACTATATAAGTCATTTTAACTCTAGAACTCACCAAATTAAGTCATATTTTCCAAAACCCAAAATAATCCCAAATCCCCTAAAAAATATTCTCTCTAGAAATTTGAAGAAGAAGAAGAAGAAGGAGATTCAAGCTAGGGTTCAAGATCAAGCTTTTATACATCAAATTCATTGGTATTTTTTGTTAAGGTATGGTAGTTTTCATCCATGGATAGCTTCCATTCATGGATTCCTCTCAAAATTTCAAATTTCAAAAAGATAGAAATCCCCAATTGTTAGGGTTTGATTCAAAAGTCATGGATTCTTTTCAAAATTTATTACAATGATTGAATTATGTTATATTAAGCATGAATTTATGATTTCCTATAGTTTTTTATGGCAAATCCCCAAGAACCCATGTAAATCCCATATTTCTCAAAGTTGATGATATGATGTAGGTCTTTGTTGATGAAAGAGGAATTTTATGAATTAATGAATGAGGTGATAGAATTACTTGAATTATAATGATATCAATGTATAATTCTTGAATTCTAGATGTGATGATTGAAAGAAAGTTTAGAACCTCAAGGAGGTATAGTATAAGATTATGCATTGTCAATGAAATCTATGCAATTGTATTGATGATGCTTTGAGAGTAAAGTATCCATGTTGTTGTTGTTGTGTTGTTGAAAGAACATTCTCATATACACACCTATACATGAGTAATGAAGATTCTAATGTTGAAAGGTTTTCTCATCTAATTGAATCTAAAAGCAAGTAATCATGGATAGTGAATGGTTTTCTCACGCATGATCTAAACAGTTATCTTAAATGATGTACCTTTAATCTGTAGGCCAAGGGCACCCTTTCATGAGTGACTAATGAGCTATTCTATAGATTTATCTTGAATCGGTAGGCCAAGGGCACCCTTTCATAAGTAATGGTGTTAAGTCAAGACTTAATAACTACTCTGTAGGAATTTAATGCTTTGGACCAAGCGGATATTGTACGAGATGGAAGCTCTCCCGTAGTAAGGCCGGGTTTCTAGAATCAATCTCTTGAGATGGAAACTCCCCCATAGTAAGGCCAGGTTTCTAGTAACAATCTCTTTATCCTATAAACTATGTGCCCTCATAGGTTATTTTGCTAGTGGATCCACCTAAGCTAAGATTTACCGGTTTTACCTTAGGCAAGTAGACCATCCCTTTTCGGTGAGGGAGTCACCAGATTCCATGTTAAGCTCACATGGTCTCATGTCGGTTAAGGCTTATTTTCCACAATAACAAGAAGTTTAATATTGTACTAATGCTTACTTAAAGAAGCATCACGTAGTATTCAAAGTAATCATGAACTAAGGCATGCTTAAAGAAGTATTCTGTAAGTGTTCAAAGCATTTCAAGATAAGGCTAGCTCTCATTCAAGGTGATGTTTTGAGTTATCCTTTCCAATTATCTCCATGATGATGCTTAAAATTGGTAAAGTGCGTGCTTTGAAATGAAATGTCCCTTTTAGCATGTTTTAAGTGTTTTTATGCATGCCTATCATACTTAGTGCATTTTTGTACAAATTCCTACTTTTACCTACATTTTTCCCAAGTGTAGGTTTCGGTAATTCTCATGGCTAGAGCTTGGATTTGATTGTGTTCCCGATCTTGGTGAGTCCTTATGGTTCAAGGACGGACTTATTATGTTTTAGTTTCTTTCATGTACTTTCCCTTTTGAACATGTTGTATGGGCTAGGCCCTATTTCATTTAATATTGTAATAGATGGCTACATTGACACAAAGTGTATAGTCTTCCGCTTTTGTTTATGAAAAACTTTTTAGACTTGAAATGTGTTTTCTCTCATTATTCTATTTACTTATATTATGAGAACTAAGAGGGTTGTGTGGAGTCTTTCGGGATTCCATACGCCGTTTTATATCTTGGGGTACCCCTGGGTCATGACAAACTTGGTAATCAGAGCACAACGTTTAGAATGATTCTAGGATTATGTCTTATATGCAACGCCTAGTAGAGTCTTGTTCATGAGTGTGATGCGCGCCATATTTATGGATGAGAATCTACAAAATGTTTAGGATATTTCAGTTCTTTCATGACTCTTAAGTTATACGACAGAGTTTAGCTCTATAAGGTATTTCTCCTAATCCTTACCCGATGGTCTACATGATATGACTACTCAATGGGATTTCGCTAGAAGGAATGAGGGAAACAATGTGAATCAAAGAGCTCCTCATCAAGCTCCAGTTGATCCTTTGGCCGAGAATGTACCAAATGTGGAGGTTAGGCGACTTTCCTAATATTGACTCAAGCCTTGACGGCACAAGCCAATAGAGAGGTGGTGTCTCTTATGAACCCTAATATGAATTCAGCAGCTTTAAGTGTGAGGGACTTTGCAAGGATGAACCCTCCAGAATTTTATATCTCCAAACTTGAGGAAGATCCTCAAGAATTTATTGATGAGGTCTATAAGGTACTTGCAATTATGGGAGTGATTCCGGTAGAGAAAGTGGAGTTGGTCGCTTATTAATTTAAAGGTGTTGCTCAAATGTGGTATAATCAATGGAAGGATGGGAGGCCAGTAGGAGAAGGTCACGTAGAGTGGGAAATGTTTAAATTTGCTTTTCTAGAAAGGTTCTTTCCCCTTGAGATGAGGGAAGAAAAGGTGCTAGAGTTCATTAACCTTCGCCATGGAAGTATGAATGTGAGGGAGTATGCTCTAAAGTTAACCCAACTATCCAAGTATGCTTCAACTATGGTGGCAGATTCTAGGGCTAAGATGAGTAAGTTTGTGACGGGCTTCTCCGACATGGTAGAGAGAGAATGTTGAACGACAATGCTTATCCATGATATGGATATCTCACGTCTTATGGTGCATGCCCAACAAATTGAGGAATCAAAACTAAAGGAAAAGAATAGGGAGGTAAAGAGGGATAGGACCAGTGATGGGAATTCTTCAATTCAAGGTCCAATGGACATAGTCGGCCAAGATTTAGACAAAGGTTTTCCAACCAAGGTTCCTCCAATGTTCCTTTTAAGTTCACTAGAGATAGGGTGACTAAACCCCAATCCTCAAGGAGGTAATGGTAGTGGATCTTCATTTTCTAGGCCTAATTGTGCTAAGTGTGGAAGGAGGCACGATGGTAAGTGTCTAACCAGCATGGATGGTTGCTATTGTTGAGGTAAGAGTGGTCACCAAATGAGAGATTACCCAATGCTTACGGCTAAGGTAAGAGAGGTCAAGAAAGCTCCTTCTAGTGGTTCAAATTCCAATGCTTCTATGCTCTCCAAAACCGAGGTGAACAAGAAAATTCTCTGGATATGGTCACCGGTATGTTAAAAGTTTTCCATATAGATGTGTATGATTTGTTAGACCCCGGTACTACTTTGTCTTTTGTGACACCATATGTGGCAATGTGATTTGATATGCTCCATAATGTGTTGTTAGAACCTTTTTCTGTCTCTACTCCTATTGGTGATTCTGTGAAGGGTAAGAGGTTTTATAGAAGATTCCCCGTTTCCCTATCTCATAGAGTTGCTCTTATTGATTTGGTAGAGCTTGACATGTTACATTTTGATGTTATACTAGGTATGGATTGGCTGCACTCTTGCTATGCGTCGATTGATTGTAGGACTCATGTAGTCAAGTTTTAGTTCCCGAATGAGCCTGTCCCTAAATGGAAGGGGGGAAATTCTATGCCTAAGGGTCAGATCATCTCATGTATTAAAGCTAGAAAGATGATCTCTAAGGGTTGCATTTACCATCTTGTAGGGTGAGAGATGTAGATTCTGAAACCCATACTCTTCAGTCGGTCCCCATTGTAAATGAGTTTCTGAAAGTGTTACCAGATGATCTACCCGGTATTTCTCCCGAGCGGGAAGTAGACTTCGGCATTGACCTTCTCCCAAATACGCAACCTATCTCAATTCCTCCTTATAGAATGGCCCCGACCGAGTTAAAGGAGTTGAAAGAACAAATGAAAGACTTGTTGTATAAGGTCTATATCCGACCGAGTATCTCGCCATGGGGTGCTCCTGTGTTATTTTTTAGAAAGAAAGATGGGTCTCTTCATATGCGCATCGATTATTGTCAATTGAACAAAGTGACCATTAAGAACAAGTATCCTCTCCGAAGGATAGATTATTTGTTTGACCAACTACAAGGGGGAAGTTATTTCTCAAAAATTGACCTCAGGTCAGGTTATCACCAATTAAGGGTGAGAGGTGAGGATATTCCAAAGACGGCTTTTAGAACCCAGTATGGTCATTATGAGTTTTTGGTAATGTTGTTTGGACTAACTTATGCTCCGACGGCGTGTATAGACTTGATGAATAGGGTGTTTAGACAATACCTTGACGTGTTTGTGATTGTGTTCATTGATGACATTTTGATCTATTCAAGGAGTGAGAATGAGCATGTTGACCATTTGAGGATTGTATTGCAAGTTCTTAAGGACCATCAACTTTTCGGAAAGTTTAGCAAGTGTGAATTTTGGTTAAGGTTTATGGCTTTCCTTGGTCATATTGTGTCAAGTAGGGGTATTGAGGTGGATCCTAAGAAGACGGATGAGGTCAAGAGTTGGCCAAGACCTCTAACTTCTTCAGATATTAGAAACTTCTTGGGTTTGGCCGATTATTATAGAAGGTTTGTTGAGGGATTTTCTTCCATTGCCTCTTCGATGACAGCTTGGACTCAAAAGAAGGCTAAGTTCATTTGGTCGGAAGCTTGTGAGAACAATTTCCAAGAGTTGAAGGATAGACTTACTTCCGCTCCAGTGTTGATTTTACCGGAAGGTACGAATGGCTTTGTGGTGTATTGTAATGCCTCTAGAGTTGGGTTGGGATGTGTGCTTATGCAAAATGGTAAAGTGATTGCCTATGCTTCAAGGCAACTTAATGTCCATGAGAAGAATTATCCTACCAATGACCTTGAATTAGCGGTGGTCATTTTGGCCTTAAAGATTTGTAGGCATTATCTATATGGGGTTTATGTTGATGTGTTTATTGATCACAAGAGTTTACAATACCTGTTTAGTCAAAAGGATTTGAATCTTCGCCAAATGAGGTGGATTGAATTATTGAAAGATTATGACATGAGTGTTCTTTATCACCCCGACAAGGTCAATGTGGTAGTGGATGCTCTTAGTCGATTGTCGATGGGTAGAATTGCTCATATACAAGATGATAAGAAATAGTTGGTCCGAGATGTTCATAGGTTGGCCCAATTAGGTGTTCAATTAATTGACTCCACCAAGGTGGTGTTATGCTTCACAATGGGTCTCATTCATCTTTTGTGGCGGATGTGAAATCTAAGCAAGGTCTTGATCCCATTTTGGTTGAATTGGAAGAGGCGGTACTTAATAAATCCGTAGAGGCTTTCTCTAAAAGGGGGATATGGTGTACTAAGATACCAAGGCCGTTTATGTGTTCCTAGTGTTGATGACTTGAGAGAGAAAATCTTATCAGAAGCCCATAATTCTCGGTATTTTATTCACCCGGGAGCCACCAAGATGTACCGTGACATGCGGGAGGTCTATTGGTTGAATGGGATGAAGAAAGATATCACATAATTTGTTGCTAAGTGTCCTAATTTCCAACAAGTTAAGGTTGAGCATCAAAGACCGGGAGGTTTATCCCTAGATATAGGTATTCCTACTTGGAAGTCGGAAGAGGAGAATATGGACTTTATTGTTGGTTTGCCTCGCACCTGGAGACAACATGACCCCATTTGGGTTATTGTAGATCGGATGCAAAAATTGGCTCACTTTATTCCCGTCAAGGTTTCCTAATCAGAGGACTATGCCAAGGTGTATATAATAGAGATGGTGAAGTTGCATGGAGTACCTTTATCCATTATTTCTAATTGTGGCCCTCAATTCACTTCTCACTTTGGAGGTCATTTCAAAAGGGTCTTGGCACCAAGGTTAAGCTTAGCACGACTTTTCATCCCCAAACCGATGGGAAAGTGAGGCGCACCATCTAAACTTTGGAAGATATGTTAAGGGCTTGTGTAATTGACTTTAAGGGTAATTGGGATGACCATTTGTCATTGGTAGAGTTTGCCTACGACAATAGTTGTCACTCAAGTATATGGTATGGCTTCATTCGAGATCTTATATGGTAGGAGGTGTAGATCTCCTATAGGTTGGTTCGAGGTGAGATAAATTGTTTTTATAGGTCCCGAATTGCTTTTAGAGGCCATTGAGAAAGTTTAACTCAGTAGAGAGAGGTCAAGAATGGCTCAAAGTCGGCAAAAGTCTTATGCTGATGTAAGGAGAAGGGATCTAGAGTTTGAAGTAAACGATTGGGTCTATTTGAAAATATCACCCATGAAGGGTGTGATGAGATTTGAAAAGAAAGGGGAATTTAGTCCTCGGTATGTAGACCCACACCAAATTTTGAGGTGTATTGATAAAGTTGCCTATGAGTTAGAATTACCAAGTGAGTTGGATTCGATTCTTCCGGTGTTTCATGTCTCTATGCATAAGAAGTATGTTGGAGATCTGACATCTATAATCCCCTTATAAGGGTTGGGGGTTGATGAAAGTCTTTCATATAAGGAAGTTCCGGTAGAGATTCTAGACCGACAAGTCAAGAGATTGAGAAACAAGGAAATATCTTCCATGAAATTTTTATGGAGGAAACAACTAGTTCAGGGTCCTATTTGGGAGGCCGAGGCCAACATGAAATCCTGCTATTCTCATCTTTTTCTTTCTACTCCTATTCTAGCGTGAGGTAAGTAGTTCCTCTTGAGTTTTCCTTGTTTTGGGAGTCATGTGTGTTATTTGAGTTTTTCGTGATTTCCCTATGTTATGCATGTTCATGAGAAATTAATGTTTAGCAAGAAAATGAGTTTACATGATTGATTTTCCTCATGATGTTGTGCATTGAGTAAGAGTTGCATATATTCTTCATGAGATGAATTGTTGAACATGATTTAATTATTCTTTTTAGAGTAAATTGCATAAAGGCTCCATGAGATTGTGTTGAGCAAGCTTTCAGCTTGGAGACTGTAATTCCTCCTAAGACCATGAGAAATGTTGAGATTTCATGCATAATGGGTTATTAGATGTAGTTCCTACTTCCTTGTGATGCATTGACTATGTTTGAGTTGGAGTTGTTGTTTCCTCCTTTGATTGGTGCATGTTGCATTCATGATGGGTTGCTAGTCTTGAGTCTTTTTGTTTAGAAACGTGCTTAGAATCTCATTCGAAGACCAATGATCTCAAGGGGGAGATAATGTAACACCTCAGATTCGAAACGGAGGCAAATAACAGCTTTTCAACAAGATCAAGGTGCCATCCACGGTAGCCAACCACGGACCGTAGGTGGGTCCATGGTTGGGTACCTCAGAAAAATCTCTAGGCCAGGTTCACGACTAGACCCACGGACTGTAGGTGATTTTACGGTCCGTTTCGTAGGGGTACGTCGATGGCCAAAACTCTCTGTCAAAACCATAGCTGACCAAGATGGACCGTAGGTCCATCCACGGTCCGTTGGTCTGGGTCCATCAGTCGTGGGGTGACAGTTATTTTTAGGGGCAGTTGGGTCTTTTCCGATTTTAATCCAACTTAAGTAAGGTCATTTTTCCCAAGTCTAGGGTCACTATATAAGTCATTTTAACTCTAAAACTCACCCAATTAAGTCATATTTTCCAAAATCCAAAATAATTCCCAAAGTTCATCCCCTCCACTATATTCTCTCTCTAGAAAATTGAGGAAGAAGAGGAGGGAGATTCAAGCTAGGGTTCAAGAGCAAGATTTTGTACATCAAATTCATTGGGCTTGTTGTTAAGGTATGTTAGTTTTTATCCATGAATAACTTTCATCCATGGAGTCCTCTCAAAATCTCCAATTTCAAAAAGATAGAAATCCCCAATTGTTAGGGTTTGATTCAAAAGTCATGGGTTCCTTTGAAACTTGATTCTAATGGTTGAATTATGTTATATTAAGCATGGATTGATGATTTCCTATGGTTTTTATGGTATATCCCCAAGAACTCATGTAAATCCCATATTTCTCAAAGTTGATAATATGATGTGGGTCTTTGTTGATGAAAGAGGAGTTTTATGAATTAATACATGAGGTGATAGAATCACTTTGTGCCCTCATAGGTTATTTAGCTAGTGGATCCACTTAAGCTAAGATTTACCGGTTCTACCTTAGGCAAGTAGACCACCCCTTTTCGGTGAGGGAGTCACCAGATTCCATGTTAAGTTCACATGGTAAATCCTCATGGTTTGAGGACGAACTTCTTATGTTTTAGTTTCTTTCAATGTACTTTCCCTATTGAACATGTTGTATGGGCTAGGCCCTATTTCATTCAAGATTGTAATAGATGGCTACATTGAGACAAAGTGACAAAGTGTCTAGACTTCCACTTTCATTTATGAAACACTTTTTTGACTTGAAATGTGTTTTCTCTCGTTATTCTATTTACTTATGTTATGAGAACTAAGAGGCTTGTGTGGAGTCCTTCCGGATTTCATACGTCGTGTTACATCTAGGGGGTACCCCTGGGTCGTGACATCCAAAAAATGAAACGGTCCTAGAAAACACTAGCGAAACACATCCCACTTTACCAGGGGAGATCAAACTAGTCTGGACCTCACAAAAGTCCTCCACCACTCTCTTGCGCGTCCACAAAACCTAAGTGCAACAAATTAGACGCCTCGAGCATCCACCATACCCAATACCTCAAGCATCTCATGGCACAGAATCAAGAACTCATGAGCATTCTCACTCTTACCTCCCTGAAACTATGGTGGTTTCATCTTCTAAAACATCTTGTAACACTACTGCTCAGCAGTCATCAAAATAACCTTTAGAGCAATCTGAACATTTATAGTCGGTGCAGAAACCACTAGTCGTTATCCCACCTAATCCTGAATATCCAGAGTTTGTTGTTGACCAAGAGTCTACGCCCCTAATCTAGTATGAGAACCATGTGGTGTACCTATTGCACCACCAAAAGAGAAAAGTTCTCTAGCACACCCAACATCGTCAACAAAGTCTCATAAAACAAAGGAGCTCCAAACTTGGAGGAACCTGGTCCTCAGCAAGCTCAACCTCTGGCTCAGGTGAAACTTCTCTAGCTTTACATCTGGTTGGTGCTGCTCTACAGGCACAAACTCTAACCGATGTTACTCCACAAGCACGACCTCTAGCTCGGGCCCTACCTCTATCCCTAACTAGGGTTTGAACAACTGCATCCCCTCTACCTTGAAATAGAAGCTCTGATCCTCAGCATCTGCCAAAACCACATGCGGTAACTCAACACAAATGAAGGTAACAACAATAATAAGAAAGAGAGAACAAAGAAAGTATCCCAACAGTCTTTATATCCTCTCAAGGATAAGTACAGACACCTCTGTACCGATCCTCAAGACTCTACTTAGACTTGGCTTGTATACATGTGAGACCTATGGACCTGGGGCTATGATACCATTTTTCGTGATCCAAAAATGGATGTGATGGTACTTGTTTATTCCCACCAAGACAAGTCAGCCTCAACCCAACGAAATGAAAGAAAAGCGAAAAGATAAAGCAAAAACAAGATAAAAGCAGAAAAACTTATTCATTATACTAACACCCCAAAACCTGGTAGTCATGTGTACATGCCAACTTTCAAAACTCAATTAGAAAAGACTCAGAGTCGATTCAGGGGTAAAACGGTAGATTTATGAAAATTTCCAAAAATAACGTTCCAGGTCATTACAAAAAGTTGGGCCCCGATTTCATATATCTATACTATATTACAAGAATCAAGATCCTTAATAACGTTGTTTGAAATTTTTCCCCTTTATTAAAAGACTTCGCTTTAGACAAAATCGTCTATTCACCTTTTTTTTTCTTTTATTTTAATGACATTAATTATTGCCTATAATATAAATCCTAAATAACTGGCCTAGATTATCCATGGGTAGATATGGTCTGTCAAGTAACCCTATTTTTATGGAATCCAATCCTAATTGTAAAAAGTTTCTGAATCCTAATTATATGAGTACGCTTAGGTAATCCTATTTTTCACCATTTTCTCAAAATATTATTTACTTCCCTTATATTAATGTAATTTAATTTCCTAAGTTTATGGAAAATAAGGAGCATTCTAAAACTTTTGTTGCCACACTACTTTATTTTGGCCAATTTAGTCGATTTTTTTATAACTTGAATATAATAACTAATGGATGCGACCTTCTAATTTACAACTTTTTTTTTGTTGAAGTAGTTATATAGGTATCATACTCATCATCTTCAATTTTTTTTTAAAAAAAAGTTGATATTCACTGAGATACATATTCAAATTATACAATGCATTTGATACTTACTGCGGAATCAACTGGAATAGTTAGGGAAACTAAAAGCTAGTGTTTTGGCCATAGATTTCCAAATATTTTTGGCAAATATTATTTGGGTGAAATTTCACCATGTGTTTGTCCATAGTATTTGGAAAACATATAACACTTTTTTAGGAAATATGATTTATATCCATAAGTTTTAAAAACTATCAAAACTAACCATATGTTTGTATTACAAGTCAATTGGATCTTCGTTGCAACAAATAACAAGTAGTATCCATGACACTAGAGCAATATGGTAGTTCGGAGTAAGTGCAACAAGCATCATTCCATACACCGTGAAGTAGACAAAGCACGTGACTTTATTACCCTGAGCCGATTGTTCATCATTTTCATCAATAACCATATGATCACTTTCATATTCGCTGAATATTTCATCACTACTTTGGTGTTTACATAAAAAATTATGTAATACAACACAAACAACTACTATAGATGACGTTTTTGTAAAGGATAAAAGTTTGGTGTAAAATTTAAAATTTTAAAACATCCCAAATAATGAGATTTGGCCCAAATACTAGTTTTTTCTAGTATTTGGGAATTTGGGTTATTCGCCAACAATATTTGCCAAATAATGACAAATTGTATGGAAACACACTATTTGCCAAATTTCCCCCCAAATTTTACTTGGAAAATGTATGACCAAACGGGTGATTTCGTGAAGAATTGAAGATGTTGAAAATTCGGGAATTATTAATCTTCTTTATGTGTTCTTGTTGTTCCTAAAGAAGAAGAAGCAAAAACAATACATTTGATCCAAAAACTCCAATTGAAAAGTGTTAAAAGTTGTTAGGTATATAAAAAATGGTTTTGCAAAACCGGAGCTAAAAAAATGGCACAAGTGAGTCTTTTCTTTAACAACAATGACATAGATGAGTCAAACTTTTAACGGATGACATAGATGAACGTTTTCTGAAAGTTTGATGGCATATTTGACAAACATTTAGAAATTTAATTTTTTTTTGGATTTGGAGGGTTGGGTACGACGTACGGGGTAGGGTAAGAAAAAAAATATTGAAGGATGAAGTAGAGTTCTGGAAAAGTTTTCCCTAATTTTTGAAGGGAGGTCATTTCCTTAAATTTGAGGAAAATGAGTTCATTTAAAAAAATATTTTCCAGAACATTTAAGCCAACCAAACATAGGATAATTTGAAAAATGTTTTCCTTCATAGCAAACACACCCTTCAAGTTTTATCATATTGTAATGATTTAAAATTTAGTAAATATAAATTTATAAAATGATTCAGATTTTATTAAATTCATGAATATATTAGCCCAGATAAATATTATGGATTAATATAATTGAGTTAATTATTTAAATCTAAAAAAGATGAACTTAATTAAAGCCCGCTCCATAAAGCCCATATGTCATGTCATTTAAATCTAATTGGCCGAAGGGAATCCTATTCCTATCATAACTCTTCTATTCTAAAACTATAAATAGGGGTCCTCAGAAAAGGAACCAAGAATTCAAACAAGAAGCTAGAGAAAGCTCGGGGTTTAAAAACCACAGAATTCTCTACAAGTTCAAGAATTCTAACAAGAAACTAGAGAAAGCTCGTGGATTTTACCAAAGAATTCTCTACAAGTTCAAATCTTCAAGATTTCAAGCGCTCAAGTTAAAGAACGATCAAGATCAAGACCGACGGATTCAAGATCAAGCTCGAAGCCCTTGGATTCAACTAGAATTCAAGATCAAGTAAAGTTCAAGTTCAAGAACAATCAAGATCAAGACCGCCGAATTCAAGATCAAGCTCGAAGCCCTTAAATTCAACTAGAAGTCAAGATCAAGATAAAGTTCAAGTTCAAGAACGATCAAGATCAAGATCGTCGGATTCAAGATCAAGCTCAAAGCCCTTAGATTCAACTAGAAGTCAAGATCATGATAGAGTTCAAGTTCAAGAATGATCAAAATCGAGACCGCCAGATTCAAGATCAAGCTCAAAGCCCTTGGATTCAACCAGAAGTCAAGATCAAGATAAAATTCAAGTTCAAGAACGATCAAAATCAAGACCACCAGATTCAAGATCAAACTCAAAGCCCTTGAAATCAACTAGAAGTCAAGATCAAGATTAAGTTCAAGTTCAAGATCAAGATCAAGATAAAGTTCAAGTTCAAGATAAAGATCAAGATCAAGTTCAAGTTCAATATAAATTCAAGATCAAGCTCAAGAGCCCTTGAATTATATCCGAAAAGGCAAATTAAGAGGAATCATAGAGACTGTAACACTCGCACTTTAAATAATTTTTGATTCTTGATTTTTATAATCTCAATGCGAATTTCACTATCTACAAATTTTGGCAAGCCCCGTGAGACGATCTCTACCTCTCATCTCAACTTTTCAAGCATCAAAGAATATCGAGATGACTTCCAAGAAGGTTAACTCTCAATCAACTACCTCTAAGGCCACTAGCTTAAAATTCTCTACTGAAGTTGAAGGAATTCTTGGTGTTACCTTTGGATATTTCGGAGTTGTTACGAGGAGTAAGGTTGCTACCCTAGGACAACAAACACTTCAAGTTTCATCCGCATCAACTCCTGTTTTTGGGTCTTTGACTCCAAAAGGAGAATGTACATCCACAAATGCTTTAGAAGGAGGAAGCAGTATTTCTGAAAAGATGAAGAAGACATTGGCTCTCTTGAGCAATCTGGCTCTAAGAACTCTGCCACCAGGAAGAACTATGATTCAATCAATAAATCATCTCTGCATGCATCGCGTAACGTGAGTCCACTAAAGATCAAATTATGTGACAATCCATATTTCTCTCCTACATCTCCAATGATCATGCAAACAATGGTGACTGTTGCTTCATCCCCTAAGGAACAACTTGAAAATCTAACGAAATTGGTTGAAGGATTGACAAAGCATATACAACACCAAGAGTCTCCAATTGATAAGTTGATGGATAGGATGGAAGGACTCTTACATGTAGAAGTGATCCATGCGCCTGGAAAGGGTGTTGAAGTTCAAGATATCGAAGATCCTACGAAGAAAGCACCATTTGTTAATGAAATGCCAGTTTCTTCTGAAGGAATGATCCCACTCGATCAGTTGAAGGAGTTTATTGAAGGAACAATCAAATATAAGTATAAAGTCTCCACTAAGTCTTCTCATATGTATGCCAAGCCATACACTACAAGAATTGATAAATTTAAACTGCATGTTGGTTATCAACCTCCCAAATTTCAACAGTTTGAGGGTAAAGGAAATATGAAGCAACATGTTGCATACTTTGTGGAGACATGTAATAATGCTGGAACATATGGAGACCATCTTGTCAAGCAATTTTTCTGCTCTCTAAAAGGAAATGCCTTTGATTAGTACATGGATCTTGATCCCAATTCTATTGATAGTTGGGAGCAACTAAAGCACGAGTTTCTCAATCGCTTCTATAGAACGAGGCGTATAGTGAGCATGGTAGAACTCACGAACACTCACCAAATGAAGGATGAACTGGTTATAGATTTCATAAATCGATGGAGGAATACGAGCCTAAATTGCAAGGATAGGCTTAGTGAAACTTCTGCAATAAAAATGTGTATCCAAGGAATGCAATGGAAGCTTCTTTAAAGCTTACAAGGAATAAAACCACAATCCTTCGAAGATCTAGCTACTCGCGCTCATGATATGGAGATTAGCATGTCCGCTACTGGAAAAGATATGACGTTTGTCCATGATCCTTGCAAAGGAAGAGACAAGCGGGAACCCAAGAGATGGAGCAAATTTGTGCCTAGAAATGACAACAAATAATCCATGAATGTTAATATGTCGCCTGCAAAGTTCACTATGAATGAGGGCATGAAGCAAAATGTGAGAATGACTTTCCAAGCATGTTGAAATCAAAAGTCGACACTCAGGGAGATGCAAGGGAAAAATATCCATTCTTGGATTCTGACGTTTCTGAGATTTTTGATGAGTTGCTCGAGTTAAACCTCATTCAGTTGCCAGAAATGAAGCGACCTGATGAAGCTGGAAAAGTTGATGACCTAAGGTATTGCAAGTATCATAGACTTGTGACTCATCCTTTTGAAAAATATTTTATTTTCAAGGATAGAGTAATTCGATTGGTTAACGAAAATAAAGTTGTCCTTGATGATGAGAAGGCTAGTTCTAACCAGATCTGTATCACATTCGGCTTGCTTGATCCGGTCCAAATATATATCTCTGAAAAGCATGAAGAAGAGTCATTAAAGTAAGAAGTTGATATAGATGGTGATGAAGGTTGGTTTGTTGTGACTAGGCAAAGACGCAACAAGTCAAGCTTATAAAAAGAATCATTTGAGCAACCAATTAGAAGGAAAATGGTGAAGAAATTGGAGAAGCAGAAATCAATCAAGCGCCCAAAGAGGGCAAAGGTAGAAGTGCATCACTATCAGAAAATCCGACACCCTGTGACTCTAGAGGAATTCTTTCCAAGTTCGTTCTGCACAAAGTCTACTCAAGACAATGTCGAGACATCATGTTTCAATGCTAATAAAAAAGAAACAATGAAGGTGCCTCCTACTGACAAAGAAGGAACAACGAGTGAATCCTCACCAAAAGTGTCTCCTAGTGACGACGAAGAAAAAGCAACAAGGGAAATCTCGTCAATAATGTCTCCTTCAGCATCTGAAAAACCTATTGAACCTTCTTCCCAAGAAGCACATGCATATGATACAAAAATCACATTTACAGCTAATGATCTTCTATTTGGTGAAAGAATACACAATCGTCATTAGTATATGGTGGATTACGTGCTAGGGAAGAAGATAAATAGAATCCTAATACATGAAGGATCTGGAGTCAACATTCTGCCTATCCACACATTGAAGGAACTCGGTATCACGACTAAAGAACTTAGTGAAAGTCGTTTGTTGATACAAGAATTTAATAAAGAGGGATAGAGGTCCATATGCTCTATTCAATTAGAAATCCACTTGGAAGATTTGCGATAAAGCGCATGGATGCATGTGATTGACACAAAAACTTCATACAATATATTACTTGGCAGGCCTTGGGTACATGAGAACAGAATTGCCTCATCTTCTTACTATCAATGTTTGAAGTATCTTGAATGCGGGATTGAAAGGAAGATAGTTGCAGATGATAATCCTTTCACCGAAGTTGAGACACACTTTGTCGATGCAAAATTCTTTTTGAAGGGTTATGTTGTTAAAGGGACAAAACCTAATGATGTCAAATCAATCAAGTCCGATAAGCTCACAAGAAAAAGAATCGATGCGGTTGTCAGAAAAGTAAAAGTTGACACTAAACAACTTTGTCCCATTCTTAATAAAGGGAAGATCATGTCTTCAAACAAGAAGCTGACTTCTTGACTTCGTTATGTTCCAAAAGTGAAGAAATAAGAAGGTTAATCATCTAACCTTTAAGAAAATGCATTGAGAGGGCTAACTCTTACTCTCAGATAGATTGATGCAATAAACTTAGCTTTGAAGGTGTCGGGAAAGTCAATCGCTCAAAATCAAGTACGAGATGTGGCACTCCCTACAAAACGCACAAGAGAAGGTTTTGATCCCAATGCTTACAAGTTATTTGTGAAGGATGTATACAACTCTAATGAGCCATCAATGTTAGGGAAACTCCCATCAGAAGATACAACTAGGCAAGCACGTGAAGGCCTATGCTATAGCCAACCGCCGCCAATTCACATTTCCATAAGAAGGGCAAGCAATAACCATATAATCTTTGAAGACGATGTCACTACTCCCAACAAAAAGCCTTTTGTCTTTGATCGACTTGGAGAATCGACTGCAAGAACTTTTGTGTTTGAGAGGTTAGGTCCATTGAAGAAGAAGAAAAACAAGAATATGAGAAGTTATCTAAAAGTGACAATGCTTGCTTGACCTATTATTCGAAAGGATTTTAAGAGTTTCATTCCTTCTAGAATGAGGCGACGAGTGGAACTTGTGGTTTCCTGTAAAGAGGAACTCAAGGGAAAAGCTCACACTGTAGTTTACACCAAGGAGCGTGAGGAAGACGAAGAAAGTGTAGGCTCCTCATATCATGTTACGATCCATAATGAGCACGATGCCTTGACTAAAATAAAGATCGATAAAGAGTTGGAAGATATTGTATGTTGTTGTCATATATCTCTCAATGAGAGGAAGATGTTGGAGATGCTCCACCAGAACTTGAAGAAGGAGTGAAGACCACAATAAATCCTTTAAAGGAATTTAACCTTAGCACTGATGAATACCCAAGGCCAACATACTTGAGTGCCCTTCTAGAATTTGATGAAGAAATTGCTTATATGAATATACTCAAAGAATATAGGGATGTCTTCACTTGGAGTTATAAAGAAATGCCTGGCTTGAATCCTAAAGTTGCATTCCATCAGTTGGCAGTCAAAAATGGCTCTCGTCCTCTTAAGCAAGCTCAAAGACGTTTTAGGCTAGACTTGGTTCCATTGATAAAAAATGAAGTTAAAAAACTCATTGAGACAGGCTTTATTCGTGAGGTCAAATATCCTACATGGATTTGAAGTATTGTTCCTATGAGTAAGAAGAATGGTCAAATTCAAGTTTGTGTTGACTTTAGAGATCTCAATAATGCATGCCCAAAAGATGAGTTCCCTCTTCCCATTCCAGAGTTGATGTTTGATGCCACCACCGGTTATGAGGCGATGTCTTTCATGGATGGTTCTTCCGGTTATAATCAAATCCACATGGCACCAAAAGATGAAGAACTCACCACATTTCACACACCTAAGGGTATTTATTGCTACAAAGTGATGCCATTTGGTTTAAAGAATTTTGGTGCCACATATCAAAGGGCTATGCAAAATATATTTGATGACTTACTCCATAAAAATGTTGAATGTTATGTTGATGACTTGGTGGTAAAGTCGAGAAAGAGGGGTGATCATTTGAAAGACATAAGAATGGTGTTTGAGTTTCTTCGAAGATATCAACTAAGGATGAATCCATTGAAATGTGCCTTCAGAGTTACTTCTAGCAAATTCATTAGCTTCATTGTGAGACATTGAGAACTTGAAATTTATCAACCCAAAGTTGATGCAATTTCGAAGATGCCCGAACCTCGAAATATTCATGAGTTAAAAAGAGGTTCATCTCAAATCTAGCGGGAAGATGTCAACCATTCGGTCATCTCATGAAAAAAATGTGCTCGTTTTAATTGGGACCAAACATGTAGCAATGCCTTTAAAAGTATCAAATCATATCTAGCGAAACCTCCAGTTTTGACAGCCCCTATACCTGGAAAGCCATTGATACTCTACATTGCGGCACAAGAAAGGTCTGCAGCCCTGCTAGCTTAAGAGAATAGTGAAGGCAAAAAGAAAAACCCTTTATTACTAAGTAGAATGATGACGCCAAATGAGCTGAACTATTCACCAATTGAAAAGTTGTGCTTGGCACTTGTCTTCTCAATTCAAAAGATGCATTATTTTCAAGCTCATGTTGTTCGCCTTATTTCTATAGCAAATCCCATCAAGTTTGTTATGTAGAATCATGTCCTTAGTGACCAACTAGCAAGATGGTACCTCCAATTCCAATAGTTTGAGATTGTGTACATCTCACAGAAAGTCGTGAAGGAACAAGCATTAGCGAATTTCTTGGCAGACCATCCGATACTGGATGATTGGGAGTTAACTAATGAGATTCTTGAAGAAGATGCAATGTCTATTGAAATTCAATCTCCTTAGAAAATGTACTTTGATGGGGCTGCACATCGTGGTGTAGCTGGCGCTGGTGTGGTGTTCATCACTTCACAAGAAGAGATTCTATCATTCTTCTTTACTTTGAAGGAATGTTTCTCCAATAATGTCGTTGAATACCAAGCGTTGATACTTGGACTTGAAATGGTCGTCGACATGAAGCAATTACACTTACAAGTCTTTGTTGACTCTCAGTTGGTGATCAATCAACTCTTGGGAAGTTATGAAGTGAAGAAGCCAGAATTGCACCCTTATCATGATTATGCTTAAAAGTTGTTAGGATGGCTTGGAGATGTAACCCTTCAACATGTGTGTAGAACGGAAAATAAGAAAGGTGATGCTTTGGCTGCCCTAGCTTCAACGCTAACCCTTCCTGATCAGACGCATGTGATTATTTGTCAAAAATGGATGGTACCACTGATGTGAGGTCAAAAAAATATATATTTATCATTATTTACCTCACATTTATTATTTATACTCCTCTTTTTGAGCATTATTTTATGGAGTGTGCTAAATAGTATATTTTATTTGTAGAAGTAAATTGGTGTAAAGTTGAAGAAATTTGAAACTAAAACGAATTAAAAATAGAGGATTGAAAAAGGAAATTAAGCAAGTATCTTAATGGATTAAATTCAAAATAATAATATATAATATACAAGAACTGCATATTGCCAATTGTGCATTGTAAAGAATACATGCTGCCAAGTGTCAACTAATCAAGACCCCACAATTTTGAGGCGGTTCACGCGTACAACTGGGAATCTAATTCCGCTTGTTTTTGGTTTCTCAATTTATTTTGGATTCGGTTATTTATTTAGGGTTTTCAATATCTATAAATAGTCCATGGAAATAAAGAGGAGGGGATATCAATTAGTGGGCATCAAAGTATAAAGTTATCAATTCTTTTTAGGGTTCTTTTCTTCTTCTTAGAGATTAGTAGCTAAAGGCCCTTGTTTTGGGGTTGTGGCTATGGGTAATTGTTGAACATCAATTGTTTTGAATTAATTCTTGGTTATCATTATAAGTTATTTTTATATTCTTGTTTTACTATTTTATGCTTGATCACCATAAAGTAAATCTATTGTCTATTCTTAAAATCGAGAGTAGAGAGGGTAGATAGACCAAATAATATAGAAATCTCGATCATCCATTGATTTGATGTGTGTTCAGGAGTGACTCCCGGACGAACAACTTGCTTGGTTACAAGACAGGATGAAATATAAATGCTTGTTAGTTAGGCCTTCCCCACTAAACGATGTAGTTAGAACAACTAATTGGAGTAGGCGACTAGAGGTCAAGATACCCCACTCATACAATTAACCTTGTAAATCAGTAACTTAATAACCGAAATTAGTTCATGCATGAGCTGTGATACATGAAACCCTACGCATTCCGCAGCCCTGGAATTTTTCAACTATTGTAAGTAATCTTATTATTTTATTCCTGCATTCTTTTCTTTTGGCACTCTTAAATAAATAGTTAAATCAGTATAATTTAATAAAAATAGTACATGACAAGTCATTTGGGTTCGATAATTTGGTTCTTTTAAGAGCCACTATATTACTTGCGCTACCGCGTACACTTGCATGTGTAATTGGGAGCAACAATTTTTTTGCGCCACTGCCTGGGACTTTGAAATTAACTATTCTTCTAGGTTATACTTTTTTCTTTTTATTTATTTATTTATTTTTTTATTTATTTTGATACATATTTTTTTCTACAAATTCATACTTTTCTTGGGATGAACAGGAATGAGGATTATTCATGTGTGGTAAGACCTTGTCCTTATTGCAAAGGAGCTCACTTTTGGCAACAATGTAATTATATTCCCGAGGGAGAATTGGGTGCACCATCTCTATCCTGTGAATTTTGTAGGGGGTTGTGCATCGGTTGCACCGTTTGTTGCTATCCTACTCCAAAACCCTATCATGATTATGCTAATAATCTGTATTCCTTTGATAGTATGGAATCTTGCAGAAAATTAATAGAGGAATATGAAAAGTGCCATAGGAGAATCATATATGTGATGTCACGCCTTATAGATAGAAAAATGAAGCACTTTCAAGATGTTAAATATTTTTCTTGCACACTCAGAACTTAAGCAATGAATTGAATGCAAAGGTTGCTGCGTTTGATGCTCAACAATCCAATTATGAGTTTTTTGATACTGAAAAGGCACTCAAAAGTCAAATTGAGGATCTAAAACGGGAGGAGATTCAATGCAATCAGACATTTCTTAAAGATACCACGTTTGAGAAAGAGTATAAAAGTGACCATGTTGCAATTGTTGTAAGTTTGGAAGAGGGATGTACTGGATCCCATTCCAATCACTTTTCAACATTATGTTTAGATGTTGATCTATCATTCGAGTCATCTGAACTAATGGAGAACTGTATAGATGAGGAACATGGCCCCTACATCCTAAGGTTTTCTAGTTCACGTAGACAAACAAATATTCCTCACATAAGGGCCAAGAAGTGCAAGATGTGACATATATTACTTGGTTCTTTTATCTTTATACCACCACCCCTTGAGAGGAGCAGAAAAATAGATGCAACGTTAGGGGTACAATTCATAAGTTCAAAGTAGAAAGAAAAGTGGTGAACTTACTTTTGTCGTGCCGCGACGTTAAATTAGGCGTTTATTGGGAGGCGACCCAATTTATAGTGTAACTTCTTATTTTTTTTATTTTTTTTAGTGTCTTTTTTTTGTTATTTTTACAGGTTTTGGAGAAGTCTGAGTATCCGAAACTTGGATATAAGGAGCACGTTTGATCTTAAGTGTGGGGTGACGACCCTTGATGAACATTGGGAAAACATGCTACTAGCTAGGCCTAAAGGCCTCGGGGAGTTTTACTAACCCTTGTTTTAAATTTTATGTGATACTTTGGAGACATAACATCTTTTTAAGTGTGGGGTGGAAGAATGAATTCCTAGTTTTACTGTTTTATTGAGTCTTTTCTTTTTTAGAATGGGTTCCCTGGCTTTTGTTTTCGGTTCTTTTCCTGAGGATAGTCCCTTTGAACTGAGTGAACTTTATTTCTTTAGGAATAAGTTTTATTTAAATATTTTTTTGAGAGAAAAGAAAAGGTCATTTTGAGTGGTGTGATACTTGCTATTTAGACCTAATATTTTAGTAGTACTTTCTTGTGAATGGTTGATTGATAAGGAAATTGCAGACTCTTCGACACCTAAGCTCATGGTTGTGACTTCGTATATATTTTATCTTATTTTATAGTTTGTTATGATCATGTCTCTCTTAGAAGTGCAATTGACCCATCTTGATTGATACTTGTGCATATGTGTGGTGATATTTTATTTATTCCATGTTTTGCATCTTAGTCTAGAACTTGCCCTACATGTTATTGAAGCGAAATAAAAGTGTTGCTTTGTTTAGGAGATGATATTAGACTTTCTTTGATTTTCTTGTAAATTTTAGCTTTTTCAGATAAAATATCCCTAGTATTGCTCCATTGAGCCTTCTAGCCTTGATTTTGTTCTAACCTACTTAATTGAGCCGAATTCCTTTTATTGATACTGTTAGTTTTGATCCCAAAGTAATCCTTAATGCACTATGTTATGAAAAAGTGAAAAAAATGGTGAAAATAGATAGGATGAAAATGCTTGATTTTGTGGTAAAGAAAAAAAGAGGTAGAAGAATGATGCCCTATAAGTCCCTAAATATGTGATTGGCCCTAATCCCTTGGACATAGTGTACTTCAAATAAGGTTAAAAGCCTAAGTTGAAGGTGGCTAATTCGGAGATTACCTTAATAATGGCACTGGTCCTTACAAGGACAATGTGCACCTTAACTCATGAGAAATTCATAAGTTGAGGGTGGTTATTGTTAAGTGTCAACAAAAAAGAAAAAAAAGAGAGAGAAAAAAGGGTGTGTAGAAAATAAGGGCTCAAGTGAAAGAGAAGGCAAGGCTTTAAGTACAATTGGAAAAATATACAGAAAGGGGGACCAAAGGGAAAGAAAAAGTTGTGAATGTAGAAAGAAAATCAAAACATGTGCATTAGGGAGGATGAGTCACTAATTTTACCCAAATGTATCCTCCCTCACCTCAAGCCTACATTACAACCCGTTAAAATCCTATTTGATTCTATTTAAGCATGCTTAATTGGTGGAGATGTATATAATGGGCAAGTCTATTGTTCTTTGTGCATACAAGTGAATTTTATTTCTGAGTGCGAGTTGTTATTTGATGCTAAGTCCTTAATTTATATTCAATCTTTTGAATTGAGTGTGTGGACTATTTCTTTTTGTGAGGGCACTTGTTTCATGATAGATATGTGATTTTATTAGCTTTCTTTGATGAGAGTAGCGGAGCAAACTTAAATTTGATGAGTTCAAAGTCCTTTCTTGAGGTTAGGACGTTAGAGGCTTGTTGTTTATTTGGATGTCTTGCATAATGATTGAGAAGTGTACTTGTTGTTTTGAAATTGGTATATGGCATAATTGTTTGTATTAACCAAAGTGATGACATTCCTAGTTTGATTTTTTTGAGATGAGCTTTAATGTTTGCTCGAGGATGAGCAAAAGTTTAAGTGTGGGTGTTGATGTGAGGCAAAAAATATATATTTATCATTATTTATCTCACATTTATTATTTATATCTGCCCTTTTTGAACATTAATTTTATGGATTGTGCTAAATATTGTATTTTATTTATAGGAGTAAATTGGTATAAAGTTGAAAAAATTTAAAGCTAAAACGAATTAAAGATGGAGGATTAAAGAAGGAAATCAAGCAAGTAGCTTAATAGATTAAATTCAATATAATAATATATAATATATAAGAAGTGCATATTGTGAATTGCGAACTGCAAAGAATACATGTTGCCAAGTGTCAACTAATCAAGATCCCTCAATTTTGAGGCGGTTCACGCGTAAACCTGGGAATCTAATTTCGCTTGGTTTCGGTTTTTCAATTTATTTTGGACTCAGTTATTTTATTTAGGATTTTCTATATTTATAAATAGTCCATAGAAATAAATAGGAGGAGATATCAATAGAGGGTATCAAAGTATAAACTTATTAATACTTTTTAGGGTTCTTTTCTTCTTCTTCTTCTTATTTTCTTAGAGATTAATAGCTAAAGGCCCTTGTTCTGGGGTTGTGGCTATGTGTAATTGTTGAACATCGATTGTTTTGAATTAATTCTTGATTATCATTATAAGTTACTTTTATATTCTTGTTTTAGTATTTTATGCTTGATCACCATAAAGTAAATCTATTGTCTATTCTTAAAATCGAGAGAGAAGAGGGTAAATAGACCAAAGAATATAGAAAGCCCGATCATCCATTGAGTTGATGTGTGTTCAGGAGTGACGCCCGGACGAACAACTTGCTTGGTTAGAAAACAGGATGAAATATAAATGATCACCAGTTAGGCCTGTCTACCCCGCTCAACGATGTAGTTAGAACAACTAATTGGAGTAGGCGGCTAGAGGTTGAGAGACCTGACTCATACAATTAACCCTGTAAACCAGTAAATTTATAACTAAAATTAGTTTATGCATGAGATGTGATACATGAAACCCTACGCATGCCGCAGCCCTGTAATTTTCCAACTATTGTAAGTAATCTTATTATTTTATTGCTGCATTCTTCTCTTTTGGCACTCTTAAAGAAATAATTAGACCAGTATAATTTAGTAAAATAGTCAATTGACAAGTCATTTGGGTTCGATAATCTAGTTCTTTTAAGAGCCATTATATTACTTACGCGACCGCGTACACTTGCGTGTGCAATTTGGAGCACCAACCGCCGCCAAATGAGGAAGAATATATAGAAAACGAGCTTGAGCATCTCGTCATTTCTAAAGCCGCGAAGGAAGATTGGAGACAACCCATTATTGACTACATGTGTTATAGGATACTTTCAGAAAATCCAAGGAGAAGGACTGACATTCGTCGTCATGCACCTCGCTTCTTTTACTACAAGGACACATTATATAGAAGATCATTTGAGGGAGTACTCTTACGCTATTTGGGAGAGGAAAAAGCAATCCAAGCTCTGCAAGAAGCACACTCGAGAGCATGTGGATCACATCAATCTGGACTGAAGCTGCACTTTCACATAAGGAGGATGGGTATTATTGGCCAACCATGGTGAAGGATTGGTTAGATTATGCTCGAATGTGCAATGCTTGCCAATTTCATGCAAATTTCATACATAAGCAGCCCGAAGTATTACACCCTACTATTGCATCATTTCCATTTGACGCTTCGGGATTGAATGTTGTGGTACCACTACCAAAAAATTTTAGTTGACACTCGTACATCTTGGCTGCAACAAATTGCTTCTCAAAATATGTTAAAGTTGTCGCTCTTAAACAAGTGAAGAAAGAGAATGGTGCAAATCTTATCCGAGTAAATATCATCTATCATTTTGGCATCCCTCACTACATAATAGCGGGCAATGGAAAGCAATTTGATAACAAGATAATGAACAAACTTTGTGATCTCTTTGGCTTCAAGTAGCGTAAATCTTCTATGTACCATGCTGCCACCAATGGCCTTGCTGAAGCATTTAATAAAACTCTATGTAACTTCCTCAAGAAAGTTGTCTCCAAGTCCAAACGAGATTGACATGAAAGAATGAAAGAAGCTTTGTGGGCATATAGGACAACATATCACACACCAACTCAAGCAACACCATATTCACTTGCTTTTGGAGTTGAAGCAGTCCTGCTACTTGAGCGTCAAGTACCTTTCTTTAGACTTGATATTCAAGAAGGGCTTACTGAAGAAGAAAATGCTCGACTACGTCTTGCAGAGTTAGAAGCACTTGATAAAATAGGCTAGAAGCTCAACAAAACCTTGAATGTTATCAAGCTCGTCTATCCCATGCTTTTAATAAGAAGGTTCGCTTGAGGCTCTTTCAAGTTGGAGACTAAGTCCTTGCAGTAAGAAGACCTATCATTACTTCGCAGAAGTCTGGGGGGAGATTTACCTCAAAGTGGGATGGATCATATGTCGTACAAGAAGCATATTCAAATGGTTCTTACAAGCTTGTTGATGCTGATGGTGTTAGGATTGGTCCTATTAATGCAACATTCCTGAAGAGGTACTACCCTTGAAGTAAGATGATGCTCATTAATGCACGAGCTTAAACTGCAAGTTACAATGCTCTCATGATCTGAGCCTACACCCTGGATGTGGTCGGCACTCAAGAACCATTGTTGGTCCCCAAGCGAATCCTTATCCTGGTTGGCTACAAGCGGAAGACTAACACAAGCATACATAAACTTAAAACTGAATTAAATTCTTGACTGTAGGGTCTCATCCCTGCTTCAACCAAGAGATAGGGAGACAACATCGTAGCATGAAATGAGCCAATGCCAAGTGTTCTCTTTGTTTGCCGCTCCTCTTCTTCCAAGGCATTGAATAAATGAAGAGAGTGACCCTAGAAGAGGAGGCAATCTCTGACATTTTACTTATACTTTACTCTCAACTTTGAGAATTTCAACTTATATCAGAGCAGGGAAAGCGGAGATACTGTGAATTAAATTCATTGAACTCCAATAATGAACTTTAAGAAAGTCTGAACAATGCTCAAAAGAAAGTAAATACATAAAACTCTTCAACATTGTCCATCTATAAAACCTCTACTATTATAGAAATATATCGGGACAAGATCCACGACATCTCAAAACTACTAACTATAAGGTAAAGGTAAAGTCCTCTGGAATATAATAAGGCTCACCAAAGCTGATTGGAATATCACATGACCTCAACGAAACGCCTGTTGATGATCCTGAATACCTATATTTGCATCATGAAACGATGCAGGACAAATGGCTTAGTACATGGAATGTACGAGCATGTAAGGGGAATTCTAAAGCATAAACATAAGCTTGAACTTGATAAAAAGGAAACATACTTACCTTTTCTCAACTCACTAAACTAAACTCAACTCAAGAATAAGATACTTAACTCAAAGATATGATACTCAACTCAAAGGTACTCAACTCAAGATACTCAAGGATAAAGCAACAATTAAAAATGCAATATATGGAAAACTTTTAAAACAGTAGATAATAACTCAATTGTATTGAAGAATACAATAATAACTAAATTTGTATATAAAAATACAATATAACTCTGTGAGAGATTCTCTAACACTTAAAGAAGAAATATAATTTAAAACTTGTGACATTTAAAAGATATTAACGAAGGGCATATTTATTATAATCTAGTAGAGGAATTAGGTTCATAAAACAAGTAGTTAAGGAAGTGAAGCCTACCCATTTACACATTAATTTGATGTCAAATTGATATTGCGTAAAATTTTAACTTGTGGCGGAAGAACCCTTCCAAAATAATCTAAGCCAATAACTTACGAGATTTTCATGCATATATTATCCTCACACTACAAATGATATAAAAAGAATATTACCAACTTCCAAGTACCAAAATTTACCGATTCATGTTTCACACAAACATTCAAACAAATAGTAAATTTAGTATATTACAAGACTTGGATTTACACACCCCAAAAAGAACAAAACATATAGCCATACTTATTATACAACCCATGGTGACATGATCAAATTAGCCTTCAAAATTTCATGTAAATGTACAACACATAGATCATGTACAAGTCCCAAGATTTATGCAAAATATAGATGCCTATATGAAAATGTGATCTTCCTTAAAGCTCTGAAAATCTCCATCTCCAATGGCCAGCTTCATGCATCCTCTCGAACATACCCTACGATAGATTAACAATCGCAAGCATATAGCTTAGTGGTGTAAAAACTATAGGTTCGGAGCCCTCGAATTCACCAAGCTACCTTTCTCAAGTCATGAGCAGCACAATTGAAACATAATAAATAAATCAAGTAAACAATATATAAAGAGTATCAAGTTCAATATTTAAAGATCCAAATATCAAGAACGGTCATAGCACCATTTTCCAAGGGATTCAATAACAAGGCTCACCCAATATATACATCATGTCGTCACACCAAGCATAAGCATGTATCAAGAAGGGTCGACGCCCTGTATCAAGAAGGGTCAAAGCCCAATAATCAAGAGAACCAAAAACCATATTAAAAATGGCTTTCTAGTTCGTACTTAAAATGGACAACTTCCATACTTAAGACGAACTAAAAATCCATAATCAAGATGAAAAATGATCTGAATCAAGAGGCATGCCAATAGTGGCAAAGTCACAGCCACAAGAAGGACAAGGTTCCAAAAAGAGTGCCAGGTAATCAAACAATCTGTACAAGTGGGCGAGTTACACAAGTGTCTTTAATGTCTTAAAGGATACCAACACGACAATGCAAAGTGACAAGAGGTAACCAAGGTACCAAGATAAACTTTCAGATATAGCAGCAGGTAACAAGAGTACAAGTACAATTTCATACACCAACCTCAGTGCTTTAGCATAGAAACAGTCCAACACAACTTCAAGGGTTTAAATCGTAGACCAACCAATGTATCAAGGTCCTCAACTTTTTCACGAGTATATACAACCTTAAAAATAATATTAAATAACTTATTTAATTCCTAGTAGCTCAATAATGTTGACATAAAACAGAATTATCATCACAAGTTAGCTTAGCCCGTACAAATACGACTATGCTTCCAAAACAATAATTCTGGCCAGTCTAGTACCTCATGTCGCAACTTAGAGTTAAAAAGGAAAATGGAAAAACTGGACTTTATATCCTTCGTTAAAGATGTAGGTACATCTCTTAAGGTTTCAAATAATCAAGAATCACTGAAAAATACATTTTCTACAAAGAGATATAATCAAAACACTAACAGTTGATCATACAGGATTTCTAATTCTGAAATCTGGATAGAAGTTGTCCTATGTTGCATCCCATATTTCAAATCCATAACAACTATATTAGAGTTTTACATAAACATAGGAATTTTAGGTATACGATTAGCTTTCCAAATTATATTAATTCACTCTGAAGTTCTAGAGAACGAGATATGCTTAAAATACTAAACACTACCCAACTCAGAAACAGATTTAATCACTTACCAAAGAGGTAGGTGGTAGTGTGGTAGGTAGTGTGGTAAGTGTACCATTTTTGGTAGGTGAGGAATTCATTTTATATTTGGCTAAATATTTTATTATAATATTCCTTTGCTAAGTGTCTTAATCTTGATATCTCTTTAATATTATTTATGATATATTCTATATATAACATATCTTGGGTTCTTAGATATATATATAAATTTTCTTCCATTAATTGTTCTAATAGTTTTATATCTTCCATAGATTCTGTCCAATATTGTAAATATTTGAAGTTCATTTTAGTCTGAATTTATTTCTAAATCATACCATTCTATTCTTTCATAGTCTAAATCATGTAGATCTATTTCATACCATTGTTGGTTTAATATATCCTCTGATTCATTATCATTAAATTATTTTTCCCATATTATTCTCCTTAATTCAATTATTTCTATACCTTTAAGTATATATAAGATTAAAATTTCATAGTTCTTTATTATTTCATCATACATGTATGTAGTCATGTTCTTTATCATGCAGGTTTTTTATTTCAAATTATTTCTTCCTATCATATTCATAATTGATTAAATTCATATTAGATCATTATGAACTAGATTATCTGTTTATCATGTTCTCCTGTCACTACTAGCATCGTACTTTAGCAGATACTTCCTCCTTATCAGCGCCTCAACTTTGTTTACTCCCCTAAACGGCTTTCCTTGCCTACCGGTTTCAACATTAGGATGGCATAGTATAGAAGTTTTCTCTCTGTTTCCAGTGTACTAATAAACTAGAAATCATGATTCAAATAATTCTAATACATAATAACTAACATAAATTTATTCAATCATATATATGATATTCAGGAATATATGAAATTAGTTCTGCATATTTTTTGAACAATATACATTTGCCTCTTACTTATCCATGCTATCTGAAATATCTGATTGGATTTCAGATTTATCCATTAACTTTTAAGTATTTAGTATCTTGAGAGAGTGGTTTTTTTATGAAAGCTTTTATTATGTTAGGCGTTGCCTGCCTTCCTTATGTTACACATATGTTCCTTTAAATAGAAAGGAAATGACTACTTCTTTACAATAAGGCATTTCTACTTTACATTATAATAATAGTAATGACAATAATGTGCACCTACTTTAATACTATTATAATAAGGACAATAATTTGCACCTACTTTATGACTTATTTACATATTTTTGTACACTTGTCTTCTTCTTATTTTCTTCTTCGTCTACTTCTTTTTATCTACGACTTAATGTGTTACACTTGTCTTCTTCTTCTTATGTGTCTTATCTTATTGTCTTTATTTTCTCCTTCTTATCTTCTTCCGTCTCTATCTTATTTGATCATTCCAGTTGTACATCTGGAATTATATTATCTTTGCCGTTACATTTTGAACATATATGGTCAGGATATTTGTGTCCAATTAATTTACAATATCTGGTTAATAATACTTTTGAAATAAACTCTGTTTTCAAAGCTCTTCTTGTAGGTCGTTCTTCTGGCTTTAATAATGATAAGATTCATCACTGGACTTCATCCATATCTGCTCTTCGTAATTCTCTTGAATTTGAATATATCATTAACTGATCTCTAGAGTAGTAGCTCCATATAGCATTTCCATTTAAATAATTGTTTGCTAGTTCTTGTATAATAGTTGATATACCAATTATTCTTTTATTGACATAAACACTTGGTATCTCTATTTTTGTGTATTTCGTCCTGTTGTCTAATGTCATTGGGTATAATCATATCTTTGGTTAATCCTATCCAACTGGTATTCTACATCTTTCTTCATTTTTTGTTGTAACAGTTTTAAATTTTCTGCTAATTTTGGTATGCATTATCTTACTTGATTTACTAGTCCTACAAATGATTGTAATTTGTTTTTTGTATCTAATTGTTCATTTGAGTTAATTATTTTTTGTACTATGTGTGTTTGCATTTTTATTCCATTTTTATCTATTTGTATTTCTAAGAATTCTATTTGCTTTTTCATTATGTCTGTTTTCTTTTTACTTAGACTTATGCCTGAATATTCTATAATATGTATAAATTTTTCTAATAATTTTATATGTTCATATTGTGTTTTGGAATATAGTAATATATCATCAATATATACTACACAATTTTCTAATTGTTTAAAATAGTTATCCATAAAGTGTTGATATCTACCTGGTGCATTTTTATATCCAAATGGTAATACATTTCATTCATAAAATCCTTGTGGCACTATAAATGCCGTAAGTTTTTTAGATTCTTCTTCTGATAAGCAGTCAAATTTACTAAAGTAATTATATCCATGTATTTGTCTTATCTTTAATATTTTATTTGGTATTGGGTAATTATATGTTTTAGTTTTTGCATATAAATTTCTATAATCAATAACCATTCTACTTTTTCCTCTTTTTTGTTCACTATGTTTATTTACTATAAATGTTGGACTTGTATGCTTGCTATTGCTTTCTTGTATGTACCCTTTTTCTAGTAATTCACTTATATGTATCTTAAATTCTGTTAAATCATTAAAATTATATTTTGATGGTTTTGGGTTATTATACTATTATTATCAATTAGCTCAATTTTTATTTTTGTTTTATGTTTTTCCCATCCTTGTAAAGGATCTTCACTATATAATAATTCTAACTTATCTTGGATTATTTTTACTTTATCTATAGAGAATATAATTAATTCTATTTTAGGGTCTTCTTCTTTTATATTTTCTAATTTTTGTGTAATTTTTTCACTTCCTTTTATCCATTCTGTTGTTTTTCGTTTTTTGTTATTTACTCTTTTTGCTCCCATTTTTTTTACACGGTGTTGTGAACCACCAGTGTGTTTTTTTTATTATATGTGGGTATAATTTTTCTAGAAATGGCATCCCTAATAGCATATCTTTTGTTGTAAGTTTGAAGTTATACATTTCTTCTATAGTTAATATCTTATCACATATTTGTATTTTTATATTTTTTGCCTTATATGTGATCATGCTTCCTTCATTATTCAATCTTGTTACTACTATCGATGTTTTTAATTTTTCCCATTATCTTCTGATAAACAATTGTATTTACATATATTAGCTTCTGCTCCCGTATCTATCATTGGTGTATAATATCTGTTGTAATATCCCTCTATTATTATCTTTGCAAGTATATATATTTTCATGTTTTTAACATACTAAAGTTCTTTTTATTATTACTCTTTTATTTTCATAATTTATTATTAACTGTTTGTCTTCTAGATTATATGGTTTTACTTGTTCTAGCCATTTTATTCCTAAAGTGATATTTTCATCTCCTTGATATATTTTAAATTTTATTACTATTGGTACTCCTCCAATGATTATTTCCTTTTTTGTAGTTTCTTCCGTATACATTAATGTTTTTGGTAGTTCGGGGCATAATTGTTCAGTAGTTATTATTTCATCTTCCGTCACTAATTCTCTTGTAATATAGTTTTCTTCTAGTCCTGTATTTATTAATATTAAATATTTTTCATTGTTCCATTATTCCCATTTTGTACTACAAAACGAACCCCAATTACCAATAAAAAATTCGTTGGTAAATTGATCAAATTGATTGGCAAATTGAGTTACCAACCAAATGCCAACTTATATTAATATGTTGCTAAAAGGCTTGTCGGTAAATATTACCAACCGATTTTAATTTGTTGATAAACTTACCAACCGATTTACCAACCAAAAATCGGTTGGTAAACACCCAAAGATGTTACAAAATTTTGAAACATGGCCCTGAAATTTCTGTTGGTAAATTCACCAACTAATTTGAGTTAGTAAATTTTTTTCTTCATAATTCGATTCCGTTGGTAATACGTTGGTAATTATAGTAAATTTTTGTTGGTACTTTACCAATAAATTTTAAATACTTTTATTTTTTTGATTTCCCATCCGGTGTCCGGTGCCCCACACCGAAGCCCGACTAAATTCGGATTCATGCCGGGAAGTCCCACATTGGGGAGTAATGCACTCCCTAACAAAGGCGACTCCGTACCCGAGGGGAATCGAACCTGATACCTCTAGGTTAAGGATGATGCAGTACTTACCACTCCACCACAACCCTTGTTGGTAATAAATTTTAAATACGTTAGTATGATTATTTGTTTTTCTAATAAATTTACTAATTGATTGTTAGTTTGTTGGTAATATATATCATTCAAGGCGACTTCATATCCAGGGGAATCAAACCTGAGACCTCTTGGTTAAGGATGTAGGATTACTTACCACTCCACCACAACCCTTGTTGGTAATAAATTTTAAATATGTTAGTATGATTATTTGTTTTTCTAATAAATTTACTAATTAATTGTTAGTTTGTTGGTAATATATCATTCAAGTTCAATGTTAGGTTAGCAATTGATTGACAATATGTTCAAAATATTATTAACTGAATGATTATCCAATAGTAAAATATTTATTAATTTATTGCATTTAAAAATCTAAGAGCACGAATATAAATCCAAAAATATTAATATCAATTTTATAAATTATATTTGAATGAAACAATGCAAAATCTATGACAACAAGTTAAATTAATCTCAATATGACACATCATTATATCAAATATTTTAATTTGAGCACGTTTACCAAAAATATTGATCAAATCTAAATTTTGGGCAAAATTTAAAAGTTAAAACGCCTAACAGCACAAACTGAAAATGGAAGCCTCAAAACCTGAACCAACCATCCTATTAGATATAAAAATGACCTTCCAAAGCTAATCGCACTGACGGAATTCTCATCAAAGCATGTTTAAAAAAAATGTTAAGCAAAGTCAAATTTTGGCAAAAAGTTAAAAGTTAAAACGCCTAACGGTACAAACTGAATATGAAAACCTCAAAATCCAAATCAATTATCCTATAAGATGAAAAATGACCTTCCAGAGCTAACCACACTGACGAAATTCAAATTTGAGCATGTTTCCCAAAAAAATTGACCTAATTCAAATTTTTGCCAAAAGTTAAAAGTTAAAACGCTTAATGACACAAACTGAAAATAAAAGTCTCAAAACCCGAACCAACCATCCTATGAGACCAAAACTGAACTTATATGGCTAACCGTGGTGACAAAATTTCAATTCGAGCACGATCACCAAAAATATTGACTAAAGTGAAATTTTGGCCAAAACTTAAAAGTTAAAATATCTAACGGCACAAACTAAAAATGGAAGCCTTAAAACCCAAACCCTCTATCTTATTATATCAAAAATGATCTTCCGCATCTAACTGCACTGACGAAATTCTCATCTGAGCACGTTTATCAAATAAATTGACCGAAGTTAAATTTTGGCTAAAATTTATAAGTTAAAACACCTAACGGCACACACTAAAAATGAAAGCCTCAAAACCCGAACCAACCATCCTATTAGATAAAATATGACCTTTGGAGTTAATTACGCTGACGGAATTCTCATTTGAGCACGTTCACAAAAATATTGACCAAAGTCAAATTTTGGCCAAAACATAAGATTTAAACACCTAAAGGCACAAACAAAAAACGAAAGCCTCAAAACTTGAACCAACCTTCGTGTTAGGTAAAAAATGACCTTTCGAAGCTAATGGCACTGACAGAGTTCTAATCTAAGCACGTTTACCAAAAATATCGACCAAAGTCTAGTTTTGGCAAAAATTTAAAAGTTAAAACTCCTAACGACACAAACTGAAAAAGAAAGCCTTAACACTAGACGTTGATTTACCAAAAAGTTTGACTTCAATTGATAAATTTACCAACTATTCAAATATAAGTTAGTAATTAATAATTTACCAATAAATTCTATCATAGTTGGTAATAGTTATTATTCAACTAAACATTCATATGTAATATTACCAACTAATAATTAATATGTTGGTAAATTTTACCAATGGATTAATGATCGGTTGGTATATTACCAACTATTTTAATGATGTTAGTAATTTACTAACTACAATCTTTATTCGTCGGCAAAATTTTCAACTAATTGGATATTGGTTGGCAAGTTTACCAACAAATTACATTTCGTTACTAATTTACCAACACATTTATATTTGGTTGGTAAATTTAGTAACACAATGTTGCCGTTGGTAAATGTTTGGTTAGTGATTCATTGGTAATATGTTAATAAATTATATAAACAATTTTTTGTCATATTTACCAACCGATATATAGTTCGTTGGTAATATTACCAACAAAAGGTGTGTGTTAGTAATATTTTAGTTGGTAATCCATTGATAAAATGTTGCTAAATTTGGCACCCTTTTTTCTTGCCGTATTTACCAACTAAAATACTTAGTAAGATTTTGGTTGGTAATCTGTTAGAATTTCGTTGTTAAGTTTTAAAATATAATTCAGTTAGAAATATGTTGGTAATTTGTTAGTAGAATACTAACCAACTTAAGTTGTTAGTAAAATCTGTTGGCAATTTAGGGTTTTTTTGTAGTAGTAATGATGTGGTTTTATTTCTTCTTCCATTGATTTTTGTGGGGTTTTATCTATTCTTCTTGAGGTACTCATTTTTTATGATATTTGGAGTATCTCATTATTTATTCTTTTTGATGTACTTAGTCTTTCTTTTACTATTTCCAAATCTTCTTCTATATCAATTTCATTATAACTATAATCATTATTATCTATGACTGTAACTATCCTTTCAAAAGGATTTTCTATTTTTATTTTTTTATTTTATTTTTTGCTGTTATTTTATGTTTTGTTGTTAAAAAATATAAGTTTTTACATCTAGCTGTAAGTATTTTACTTCCTGGGGCTAGTTCTATCCCTGACATTTTCCAATATAATACTAGTGATTTATCTATGTTCCTGTCATATATTGTTACTGAGTAGTTAACACTTATTATAAATTTAAAGTTTTGGTATATGAGATTGCCTTTTACTGCATTTATTATACTTTTTTCTATAGGTTGTATGATCCTATCATCTGCTAAGTATATTTCTATGGGTGTATCTATTCCTTCTCTAAAACATATTTTTATTAGTATTTCTGTTCCTCCTAAATGTACATATTTAATTGGATTTTTATCTTTAATATCTTGTATTTCTTTAATTATTATTCGTTTGTTTATTATTGGTATTTTAGCCTTTCCTTTGGTGTATTTGCAATCTATGATATGTTCTCTTTGACTTACTAAATAATATTCTTCTTTTTGTCGTTTAAACCAGTTTCTTATTGTTGGTATTTCGAATATTTTTTCTACGCTTAGGTCTAATTCTTTTCATTATATTTGTTCAAATATGCTATTATCAAATATTATTTTTTGTTCTAAGGATTCTTCATCTTGATGATTTTCATTTGTTATTATTTGTATGTTTGTTTCAGTCATTTATACAGTATTCATTATTTGATTCTGTTACTGGATTATTTTCTATTTCATTTTCCGATAACTCATATATACTATCATTGCTTTCTAATTCATAATCTATGTACTCTATCTGCGTATATTTTTCATCGTCTATTATTATTTCTGATATTTGTTTTTTCTTTGGATTTTTAGGTAATTTACAATCTCTAGCTATATGTCCTTAACTTCCACAATTATAACAAGTACATTCCGTTAGTTTTCTTTTTGGTCGATATGGTCTTTTGGTTTTGTAGTTTTTTTACATAGTATCTTCTTCTTGGTTTTTTATATTTATATTTATATTTTGATCTATATTTTTTGTTATATCTCTTTTTATAGTATTTGTCCGTACAACCAAATTGGGGTGCCGTTTTATTTTTGCAACATGCTAAGTTTTTTATTAGTATTTTTTCCATTTTTATTTCTTCTTTATGTTTTTCACATAGTTATATAAACCATCGTTGTAAGAATTTTATTCTGGCTCCTAAGGTATCTGTTAATCCTGCTTCATTCCAATTTTTTTATTACTTTTGAATTAAAAGGTTCTGGTAATTTTGTAAAATATAACTTTCGTATTTCCTTACTTTCTTTTATGCTATATGTTCCTTTATAATAATATTCTCTAAATGCACATGTATATTCATCTATATAACACATATTACATATTGCTAATTTTGTCATTAGATTCCGGTTTATGATTTTTTCTCTATTTTGTTCTTCTACTTCTGTTGTCATACTACTAAATTCATTTTTTATAGCTATTTCGTATTTATGTAATATTTCCATAGTTGTAGTAGCTAATTCACCATTAAATTTTTTATTACTTCTTAGAGTTTTTAAATTTTCATCTGATAAATTTTGTAGCCATAATTTTACTGTTCCTATAAGTGTTCTTTCTATATATCTTGGTGTTTTCGTCATTCCTGTTTTGTTATCTATTAATTATTTTGATATATATCCCAACCATAATTGGATGTTTTATTTATATCTGCTACACAGTCTAAATCTAAAAAATCATGTTGTTCAGTTATTGGTTTGGGTGTCCATTTTTTATTTAATCTTTTATCCCATATAGTTTTTCCTTTATCATATTGTTCATAGTTTGCATTATAATATTTTAAATTTTTTGGGTTTTTTACTCCTGATGTACAAGATTTTTCATCCATGTCTATGACTCCTGTATTTACTTCTAAATTCTTTGTATTATCTATATTTGTTAAAAGTTCTGTATATGTTTCGCTTGTTTCTGAATGTTGTTCATCTAGATCATCGTCATTTATTTCATCAATTCTCATTTCAGGTAGATTATCTTGGTTATTTTCTTGTTTTCCTTCTAATTCATCTTATAAATGCAATTTTTCTTTAAATTTATTTATTTCATTTGCTAATTTTGTTTTTTGTTCTTTTTCTTTTTGTTTTATTTCATATATCTCTTTTAACATTGCCAGCTCTTTTTCTAGTTCTATTATTTTAGTATTTTTTTACTTCTTCTAATTGTTGTACTTCCTTTTTTGCTTGTTGTTTAATTTTTTCAATTTCCGTCTTTCTATCTATTTCTTCATTTTCTTTTGTTATTCTTATCATAGCAGTTAAACTGTCTTCTAGTTTTACCGTTTCTTTTTCTAACATTAAACTTATATTGTCACCTATTTTTTTGTATCTTCTTCCTAGATTAGAAAATATTATCTTTATTTTTAATCCGTCATAGTTTTCATATATTTTTTCGTCTAGGGCATATTCTTCCTTATTCATTTATAGATTGTGTTGAAGTTTATATTCTAAATTTTCTATTTGTATTTGTAGATATATAATAGTTTTTCTCTATGCTATTATAGATTTTTTACAAATTCCTGCGAATATATTACTGTTAAGTCTACTTTTTCTATGTGCTAATTCTTGTCTTTTCACTATAATTATTTCAGTAAGTTTTTGTCTATATTCGTTATTCTTGTTATTCATTGTATATTGAATATATTTATATATAATATTTTAGATATATTATCTATTAATTGATCTAATTTGTCGTTATCAGTTTTTGTGATATTGAGTTGTTTATGTTCCGGATACAATTCAGTATGTATTAAATAAATTAAATTTTACATTTACAATTGAAGTAATAAAAACTGACAAGAATGTTATTGCAGATTACTTATCAAGACAAAGTTATTCAAACTGACAAAGAAAATACAATGGAAGAGATACTCAAAGCAATTACTACACTTTGCATAAAAGTGGACATTATGGACAATGAGATACAAAAGCTAAAGACTAATGAAGATAATCTGAAGTCTAAAGCTAATACAAGTCAGCAACATGACTATAAAAATGCAGAGCTAAGTCGATCGGAAGACTCTAAAAATCCAGAGATAAAAGGTGACGTTGGGAAACACCTTAAAACCCATAATGTTTGTTTAAATACAGCTGCAGGTACAAGCAAACAAGTTAGCGATAAACAATATAAAAATACGAACTTAAACCAGCTATTCGAAAAACCATTTATCCAAAGGACACCTAGACATATGTCCATATAATCACAAACATCTACATACACAGATAGTTTGCAAAACCAAAATGACAAAAAGACATATAACTACATCACACGAACCTATCTCGAAAATATACACAAAATCCAAACTTATTTAAACCTCAACCCCAGATCAACTACAAAAGAACCAAATCAGGATTATTTGACACAAAAGTTACAAGGATATAACAAATTAATTACACAACCAAAAACTAACGCTAATTTAGTAAGAACATGTTACAACTACGGATTGTTAAATACTGTATACACATATGACGGAGAAAAAGTTAGTGGAATACCAGAACTACACAAAGTATTCGTCACATACAAAAGAGTTACAAAAGGAAATTTATTTTATATAAAATTCTATACAGCACCAGCGGAGATATTATACAAGGAAATAAAACCTCCAATACAAGTTATCAAGATAGGACTAACTAAAGATATGATTATACTCGAGGACATCGGACAACAGGAAGAGATATGCAAAATAAAGATACCATGTTTTTATGCCAACAAAAGAATAATTGGTATATCAACTATTATACAAGAATTAGCAAACAATTATTTAAACGGAAATGCTATATGGAATTATTACTCGAGAGATCAATTAATGATATATTCAAATTCAAGAGAACTACGAAGAGCATATATGGATGAAGTCCAACGATGGATCTTATCATTATTAAAATCAGAAGAACGACCTACGACAAGAGTACTAAAGGCAGAATTTATTTCAACAGAGTTATTAACCAGATATTGCAAGTTAATTGGACATAAATACCCTGATCATATATGTTCAAAGTGCAACGGAGAAGATAACATAATTCCAGATGTAGACTTGGAATGATAATGAAGATAGAAATAAGGATAACAATGAAAGATAAAAGGGGACAAAGGAATATGGACAAGATAAGAAGTCAAGAAAGCTAAAGTCATATACGTATTAAAAATTATTGCAAAGATGTAAAAGTCATAAAGTTATTTAACTTATTAGAAATAGTAGTAGACATGTGTAAAGTAGGAATAGTTAAAAGATGTAAAGTGTCATAAAGTAGATAAGTAAATATGGTGAGTCATAAAGTAGATAAGTAGGTGTGTCATAAAGTAGATAAGTAGGTATGGAGTGCCAGAAAATGGATATATTATAAAATTAGGCACATTATTAAGTAGGATAGTACGTGCATTGTGATGCACGATTGTAAAATATCCTATATAAAGGAATGTATACATAACATAAAAGGCAGGCAATGCCTAATATATAAAAATCCCTTTCAAAAGCTCTCTCAACTGAAAAGTAATATTTTAAGCTAATGGAGCAACAATCTGAAATCAAACCAGATATTTCAGATAGCATGAATAAGCAAGAGACAAAGGTATATTGTTCAAAAAATATGCGGAACTAATTTCATATATTCCTGAATATCATATATATGATTGAATAAATTTATGTTAGTTATTATGTATTAAAATTATTTGAATCATGATTTCTAGTTTATTAGCATACTGGAAACAGGAAGAAAACTTTTATACTATGCCATCCTGATGTTGAAACCGGGAGGTGAGGAAAGCCGTTTAGGGGAGTAAACAAAGTTGAGGCGCTGATAAGAAGGAATTATCCGCTAAAGTACAATGCTAGTAGTGACAGGAGAACATGATAAACAGATAATTTAGTTCATAATGATCTAATATGAATTTAATCAATTATGAATATGATAGGAAGGAATAATTGAAAATAAAAAACCTGCATAACAACGAACATGACTACATACATGCATGATGAAATGATAAAAAATTATGAAATTTTAATCTTATATATACTTAAAGGTATAGAAATAATTAAATTAAGGAGAATAATATGGGAAAAATATTTAATGATGACGAATCATAAGATATATTAAACCAACAATGGTATGAAATAGACTTACATGATTTAGACCTCAAAAGAATAGAATGGTATGATTTAGATATAAATTCAGATTAAAATGAACTACGAATATTTACAATTTTGGACCGAAGGTATGGAAAATATAAAACTATTAGAACAATTAATGGAAAATAATTTATATATGCACCTAAGAACCCAAGATATGTTATATCTAGAATATGTCATAAATAGTATTAAAGAAATATCAAGATTAAAACACTTAGCCAAATAATATTACAGTAAAAGTTTTAGTAAAAATTATGTAATGACCCGAAAGGTCATTTTGGTAATTTTTCATGGAAATGACTATTTTGCCCTTTCGGTAGTTGCCCCGAGTCCCATGTTTTGTGGTTGTAAAGTTAGTTTGAGGAAAAGTTGAGTTTTTGAGAAGTTGAGTTTTTATGAGTTAAAGTTGGTTAAAAAATGCTTTTTCGAGTTATTTGGAGTTTCGGGACTCGGATCGGATTTCCGTCGATTCCGGCAGTTTTAGAATGTCGAAACGGGTCTGTGTGAAGTTACGGAGTTGAATTTGGAGTTGAAACGAAGAATTGAGGTCCTAAGTTGCTAAAGTTGTGAAATTGTGATAAAGAGTTGACTTTGGTCAACATATGAGGTTCCGAGGCTCGGATTGAAATTCGAGAGTACCGTTGGTTTGAGTTTTAGAGTCTTGGTTGAATTTTTAGACGCTCCGTTTGAGTTTCGAATTTTTTTTGGCGTTAAACTAGTTTCTTGGCATCTTATTGAATTTCGGGTCAATGAGTCCTCGAATTCAAATTTCGACAGTTCCATTGAGTCCGGAACGTCGAATTTAGTGGGGGTACATATTTAGTTTGTGTGCACGAGATTCCGAACGAATCCCGAGGGTCCAACGGGGACTTAAACTTTGGTGTTATTGTTGTGTTTCAGCTGCAATAGCAGTCTTTTTT
>NC_064282.1:35731989-35736308 GCF_019186545.1 Solanum stenotomum
AGAATTTGAGAAGACATGGGTTCATGGGGATTTCTTTCTAAAAACCATTAATAATCATTAATAACCATATAAATCATCATTTAAAACCTTTTTATGCAAGAACCCATGCTAGAATCGAAATAGGTTTTTGTGTGTAATTGAAAAACCTTGAAAACCTTTTGATTGGGTTCCTTGAAAGAAAGAATAATCAAGGATAAGGATCCCCATACCTCTAAGTTGAAAACCCACGAAAATTGAAGAAGAGGCACTCGAAATCTTCAACCCTAGCTCCAACTCCTCTTCTTCCTTGAACTTGAAAGAAATATATGAAAGGAGATGGGTTTCTTTTTAATTCTAAGAGGAGTGACTTAAATGAAAGGAATTAAGTCATAAAAAGGTCTTATAGTTGCTAGGAAAAGAATAAAATAACATAGGGTCAAGTTTGGAAAAGGACTAAGGACCATAAAGTCTTAACTTAAAAATCTTGCCCCTTCCCGTCTCAGTTCGCCCTTTTCTTCAGTCTGACAGTGCTTCAATATTTCGGGCATAACTTTTTACTCCTAGGTCGGAATTGGGCAAACTCGGTGGCGTTGGAAAGAGGACTCAAAGACCTTTAATTGGATAGGTAAAGGTCCACCTAATTCATTTTGAGCTAAAAGATATGATCATTTAAAGTTGACCCTTACAACTCACTAGTTCAAATGACTAGTTTCCGGACGTCACGGTCATTTCTCATCATTTCATCAAGTTCTCAACTCCAAACTCACATATGAGGCTCTAGTTTCACTAGTTCATTTTTAGGGTCGTTACAGAAAAATAAATATATTTTTCATATTTCTAAGCTAAGATTAAACAAAAGGATTTGCAAATAAAAGTGCTAATGCTACAACCAGTCCATAAATTGTTAAAGCTTCCATAAAAGCTAAACTAAGCACTAGCGTACCTCGCATTTTTTCCTCTGCCTCAGGCTATCTCGCGATACCCTCTACAGCTTGCCCCGCAGCAGTCCCTTGACCAATTCCAGGTCCAATAGAAGCAAGCCCTACGGCCAATCCAGCAGCAATAATGGAAGTGGCGGAAATCAGTGGATTCATGATAAGTTCCTCGTACCAAAAAAAGAAATAGTTAATGATACAATCAACCAATGAATTATGACTTAATTATACCCTCACTAGGACTCATCCAGTCGAAGTAACTAAGAACTTCGGATTGAAGTAATAAGATTATTGAATCATCAAAACAACTTCGATATATCTTTTTTACTTTTTAGCCACGGAGTCTTTGTGAACCCGTACGACTTTCGTTCTTCAATTTCTTGTTCTTGGTTCGAACTGTTAGTTGAATTATTTCTTGATTTCATCCGTTTATTCATTCAATTCACAGTCACAAGGGGCTGGAAGGACTTCTAGTCTATTAGAATCCCCTAGAGTAGTAAAATATATCTTTAGTTCATTTGATATATAACTAGCACTAGGCAATATCTAATATCACATATACATGTCTTTCTTCCATAACGTAAACCAAGCATTCATCTTAGATTCAATCCTATTCGAGAATCAAGCGTCGAAACATCTAGAAGGGTTCGCTTATAGTTATTCAAGTACAGATACCTCCCGCCCCTTTCTAAAATACTAAAAAAAACCTTTTTAAAAATTCTTTTGAATCTTACCTTTTCTTATTATTCCACCTAGAGAAATCTAAATGGACAAATTGATTAGGACAACTAATTCCATAGGTATAGAAATATCATTATTTGATTGATCTAAGTTCATGCAATTTATTAATAAAACTGAATAAAAAAATTATTCATTTTTATTATTTATTTATTATTAATATTTTGGTCAATCGTTGAATAAAATCAACTGAAAGAGAAATCATTTCGCCCTTTTTTTATTTTTTTATTTAATTACACGTCATAAACCTATACAACAAGAATTGTTGAAAAAAATTCTTATATTCAAATTGTTTTAACAATGAATTAATAATGAGATGGACTAAGCAATCTAAAGTGAATATTCATTGAAACGAAGTATGATATTAAGTGAAGGAAAGGGTAATTTTAGGAAAAAGATCTTTGTTTTTAGATCTTTTTCCCCTTACTCTTTAATATCATCGTAATGTTTTTGCTATCACTTTAGATCGTATATAGCATAGTTGTATATTAAGATTCCCCTATTCTATTCCGTAAGTTAAGTAATTCTCTTGAGCCACCCACCATATACATTTATACATTGTTGTGGGCTAAGCTAAAATAGACTATTTCAATGAGGGCCCTCCATGGATTCACCTATATAAGCCGCGGCTAAAGTTGCAAAAATAAGAGACTTGTAAATAATCCAAGGAGCATGACAGGTATAGGAACTACTAAGGGTACTAAAAAAACAAGAACAACAACTACTAATCCATTAGCTAAGATATTCTCGAAAAGTCGAAAACTAAGTGATAAAGGTTTTGTGAAATCTTCTAAGATGTTAATGGGTAAAAGGATTGGGGTTGGTTGAATATATTTTCCGAATAACCTAATCCCTTTTTTGTAAGACCCGCATAGAAATATGCCACGGATGTGAGTAAAGCCAAAGCAACAGTAGTATTTATATCATTTGTGGGTGCGGCTAACTCCCCATGAGGTAATTGTATGATTTTCCAAGGTAAAAGAGCTCCTGACCAATTAGAAACAAAAATAAATAAAAACATAGTGCCAATAAAAGGAACCCAGGGCCCATATTCTTCTCCAATTTGAGTTTTACTCACATCTCGAATGAATTCAAGAACATATTCGAAGAAATTCTGACCCCCGGTTAGAATGGTTTGTGGGTTCCAAACAGCTATAGTGGCTGAACCTAATAAGATAGCAATTACAACCCAAGAAGTAATAAGTACTTGGCCATGTACTTGGAAACCCCCTATTTGCCAATAGAAATGTTGGCCTACTTCCACACCGGATATATCGTATAACCCCTTTAGAGTATTGATGGAACATGATAGAACATTCATATTGCCTTGCCCTCTGAAAAAATCGAACTTTAAACAAAAAAAATTTATTCAACCATCTCTTTGTCTACTTGAATCGGATATTTTGAATACCAACTAAGATTTAGAATACTAATAAATCACATAATATCCCCAGTTATTTTGATCTATTTTTTGAAATTCAGAAATAGTAAGCGATTCCATAAGGGATTTCTAGGGATTTCTGAAGTAAGTTATTTATCTTATTATGTTATTATTAATCAAGGATTTCTTATATAGCTAGAACGACCCTCACAAATTGCGAATACTAATTTGTTAAGAATTAATCGGATTGAGGATATGGCGTCATCATTAGCTGGAATTGAAATATCTGCGAGATCCGGGTCACAATTTGTATCGGTTAAACAAATTGTTGGAATTCCTAAAGTAATACACTCTCGCAGGGCCGTATATTCTTCGTGCTGATCAACGATGATTATAATATTGGGTACCCTTGTCATATATTTAATCCCGCCCAGATATGTTTGCAAGCGAGATAATTGTCTTTTCAACATAGCTGCATCTCTTTTCGGGAGACGGTTGAGTCTCCCTGTTTTTTGTTCCATTCTCAAGTCCCTGAACTTATGAAGTCTTGTTTCTGTAGTGGACCAATTCGTTAACATACTGCCAAGCCAGTTTTTATTAACATAATGACACCGGGCCCTTATTGCAGCCCACTCTACTGAATCAGCTGCTTTATTTTTGGTACCAACAATTAAGAATTGTTTTCCCCTACTTGTTGCGTCAAAAACTAAATCACAATCTTTTGATAAAAAATGAGCAGTTCTAGTAAGATTTGTAATATGAATACCCTTATGCTTTGCAGAGATATAAGGCGCCATTTTAAGATTCCATTTCCTAGTACCATGACCAAAATGAACTCCTGCATCTATCATCTCTTCCAAATTTATGTTCCAATATCTTCTTGTCATTTCTCCCCACAACCTCCCTCCTTTTTTTTATTCTTTTTCAAAAAAAAAAAAAGAGACGAGGAACCCTGAACTGAAATAAATAATTATTCCGATGGAACCTTCTCTTCTACTGTAGATTGGACGTAGATACATGACCCAAACCATTATTCTTTTCTATTCATTATTCTTTTTATTACCAAAGCAAATAACCATACCAAATGCAGATAGCGAAAGAGATGAATCCGTTGTTAGGAATCATTAAATCCTATAAATGATTGTTCGGGTATGTCGTGGAATATTTTTGAAAGACAAGAATCAAATAATTTTCTGTGGTGGAACAAAATATCTCTCATCTCCCCCTCGAATAGATTCGTTTTTTTTGTTTCCAAAGGAATGTTGTTATGTTGTTTTGAAGGGTGC
>NC_064282.1:35736342-35853371 GCF_019186545.1 Solanum stenotomum
CCCCCCCCAAAACAATGTTCTCTTTCAGGCCTTTCAACCAATCGATACGACCCCGGAGAGCCACTTTTACTAAAACTCGAGCAGTTTCTTAAAAACTTGCTTCAGATATGAAACTTTGAGTATTGAGAGATGCTCTTGTTATTCCCAATAAGACGACTCGGTAACAGATCGCTTCTTCCAAAGCGCGCCCCATTCGTTCTGCTCGCAACAATCCAATAAGTTCTCCGGCTTAAAAAACATTAGACATTCCATCTTCTGAAATCAACACTTTTGATGTTATTTGACGTACAATAATTTCTATATGCCTATTATGAATCTGCACCCCCTGGGAGCGATAAACCTGTTGGATTTTATTAACCAAAGAGATTCGACTTTGCGCTATAGTTAGCTCAGCACCAATCAAGAATCCCCAAGGAATTCCAAGAATTCTTGGTATACATTTGTTCCAACTCTCAATCCTCTTTTCTAGATTCATGCATATTGAATCAATCGAACGCACTTCTAAGACTTGTTCTACTTTTGGAAGACCCTGTGTTATATCACTAGATCTCAATTTTTCATAAATAAATGTAACTAATGTATCTCCTTCGTAAAGGGTTTCCCCATAATGGCCATGAACAGTTGCTCCGGGGGTGGCCAAATAAGGCTTAGCTGATCGTATCACTATCGAGTCAACTTGAACAAGTATAACTTGACCCGATTTGAGGGGCGGTCCATATTTGGCTATACATACATTTTCACAAATAAACTGTCCAAGACTAATTATTTTAGATGTCTGTGCACAATAATTGTGATGGAGAAAAGACCAATTCAAATTGAATGGATTTAAAATAATGTTACGGCATGGATCGGGATTAAAATTTTTTCCATTTTCATCCATTAAATAATATTTTAATTTAATCACTTGAAAAGTCTGTTTTAAATTGTCAAGTTGCAAATGTTTAGTTACTAAGATCTGATTATGAGTTATTAAATGGTAAGATGAATAAAAATTCTCAATTGGAAGGCATGTTCCTAAAGGGCCCAATGAATTCCTAATTGAAATTAGGGGATCTTTTTTAATTGATTATTTTATCACATTGTGATATTTTACATCTTTGAATGGCTCCATTCGAGAACAATTGGCTGCTGACAAAATTATCAACGACTGACATTCCTTATTTCTATTCAACAACGTATGAATAGTTCCTTGAGGTTGGTTAAGAGATTGTTGAATTTTTGCCTTGGAATAGGAATAAATGGCAGAAAAGGGGTTGATATTGGTACAATCTGATCCATTATCAGAGAGCAATCCTGACCCCGACGGATCATTCCTTTTTCCGATATACGAAATAGGGGATTTCACTAAGTTGATTCTTAGGAAATGTCGAATCAAACCATTTGTCCTTATTTCAACAAAAGAAGCACGGGCTTCTTCGCAAGAAGAACTTTTTTTGTCTTGGTTCCAATTCAATACTAAACAAGTCCAAACTAATTGAATACTTGTGTCAGAAATTCCTCGAATCAGTTTGCCATTTCCATAAAGGATATAATTGACAATTCTAAGTTGCACATTATCCCTTTCCTGCAATGGATCCGGTGGAAAAAGGGTTCCTAAATTTATACTGTCCGTTATTTCATATGTGACGACAGGTCGAACTAAAACAAAAAACCTTTTCTTACTAGGTGTAATTCGTTGGACATAGATCCAATTTTTAACTTTTTTGTATTCCTTGGAATTTCGTTTTCCTGTTCATGGTGGTATCAAAATGCCGGTATGTCTGGATATCTTATTTGTCTCTCCAGGAAAATGGATATCTCCAAAAAAGATTTTCAGTTCAATTCATTTTTTTTTCTCTCCACCCGGACCAACCCACCGACTCGGCTTCTTAGATTTAAGGTGATTTGTGTATCGACCCCAACGATACTATTGTTCCATACCATTATGGAAGAACATCCGGGCAAGATATGCACCTCTTCAGGAATGAAAAAAATTGATCTAATTTCATTTGGTATTTTGGCCTAAATTCCTTGACTCCTCGATACTCAATCAAATCCTCTTTTTTGATGACTGAATGCGTTTCTATAGTCCCATATTTAATAATGCCCGAACACTTTCTTCTGTATCGAGGATCATCGAAATAAGCAAGAATACTATTTCGACGAAAAATACCATTTACGGGGATTTCAATCGAGATACCTGAACAGCGCATTAGTTCATTCTCGAGTTCTTGAATCGAGTGTAGTGGAATGATGAATTTATTTCTTCACCTTTTTTACAATAAATCAGAATTCCCATGAAGAATAGGCGAATATACGAGATTATACTGACCAGTACATATGATTCGATTAAGGTCTGAATAATCAGGAATCCTATCTTCTTTTTGACCATAAAAATCCGAACTNGTTAGAAGTATATCCTCGCTTGCCAGAAAGAGAATGCGCATTCATTTGATCCTGATCCTTGTGGATCAGAAGGTAAACTAGACTGGACTGCACGACCCTCCTAATAATATCCATAAATGACTTGTTTTTGGTAATAGATGAACATTACCCATATGTAAATTCGGGTGCATGATAGACATCGGTACTCCAGTGCATTNAGTTGACTTCCAAAATTCAATAAGATTGGGGATATCAAAAGAAAGGGAGTCTCAATAATTCTTTTATTGTGGATATGAATATGTAATTCGCCTCCGAAGATTAATGCGAAAGGTTGGTTTGTTTATCTGCAATTGCAAAAATCAATATCTATTGGAAAAGAAGGGGCCATTTTCATTGTTACTGTTCCGGCTGTTAAAATTAGATCCGATTGTCTAGGACTCGATCTTGGTACGAGTCCATAACGATCAAAGTCAAAGCGTGAACCTATTAGTGAAGCAAATTCAATGAAGCAACAACTGGTACCATAGAGAAGCGGCCATAAACTAGAGAGTCTTGACCAATTTGAAAGATCATTTAATGTAGTTGAAATAATTGAATTTGGGGCTGTTCGATCAAGTAAAGGAAACTGAATGGAATTCATAACTGTCTCAATCTTATTTTTTCCGTTTTTCTTTTTATTGTCTGAATATTCAGGAGCTAAGACCATTCCAATGCCCCCTTTCGCCATGCATAAACTAAACCAATAATTAAGATAAGCACGAAAATGAAAGCTTCTATAAATACAGATACACCCAATACGTCGAAACTCATTGCCCATGGATAAAGAAAAACCGTTTCAACATCAAAAACAACAAAAACTAGAGCAAACATATAATAACGGATTCGAAATTGTAACCAAGCATCGCCCATTGATTCTATACCCGACTCATAAGTAGAAAGTTTCTCCGGCCCTTTGCTAATCGGGGCTAACACTCCAGTCACTCATAACATCAAGTCATATCATACATACATAGATTCATACATATTCATATCATAAGGAAAACACACCATAACCTCTTTAAAAGTCTACTTGTGCAATGTACAAGTGTCCATATCCGGTTCATCCTTCGGAACCAAATCACATCCCGGATCTGATGAAATAGGATGAATTGAGACAGTATTTTGTAAATACGTAATTATCTTGAATATATTAACCATTTCTTTCTTTTTCGATCGCCTGGAAGGGACAAAAGAAAGATCTTGTTGTTTCTTCAACAATTTCTGATCTCTAGTGGACCTCTCAGTAGGATTCAAACCCAGATGAAGTTCTGACCATCTATCAGAGAAAAAAGAACGAACGGATCTTGTAGGATTCCCAAGAAATTCTTCGATTTCTTCCGAAAATAGATGATTAATCATCTGTTTCTCACGTTCCGTGAATAGCCAGGACATTGAGGAATATCCAGAAAGGCATTTCGGAATCGGCCTGATTCTATCTCTTTTCGTTTCTTTTGAAGAAAGGAAGGATCCCAAAGAATCGATTTTTCTTTTCGTTGTTGAATCTCTCTTTGATTAATCAATGTGTGATATTCCGAATCCTCATTACTAATGGAATCCAAATGATCTCTGGATTAATCAGAAGATCCTTTCAGTTGGCTAGAATTCGTTACTTAAACGAAACTAGATCTTGTGGAATCATATTGAATATTTAACGATACATTATGTACCTTGCTAAAAAACCGATCCTTGTTTACCAACCACACCATGTCTAACCAAATCCGATTCTCTCTCGATACGTTCCTCAAAAAATCCGATTCAAGCGGATTCTTCCCCCAACTAACGAAGAGATCTTGGCGGAATTGCCACATATGAAATTGAGCACAGTTTTGCAAAGAAATAGTCCGCTTGTTTCTCGAGAAGAGATGGGAAACATGCTCAATATCATTTGATTGAATAGTTGACCCAGCCCCTTGTTGTTTGAAGAAACCCTCCACTTCAATTGGTATTTTTTCACGAAAAGCAGACATGAGATAAGAAATCCAGTGTTTCACTAAGATTTCGAATAGCGGTCCCGAATTCAAGTTGATTCTATTTCGACTCTTCCTCAGAGAAAGACGATCAAACAATTCTCAATCATGGTCCTTGCGGATCGGATAATCCATATAATATACAAAAAGAAACTGCCCATATGGGAGACAGAGGAATAGGCTATTCTTTTTTTTAAATTCCGTTGGCCAAGAGATGTTGAAGCTGCATAGATTATTTGTATTGTACCTATTATCATCAATCGAGGAGAAAATATAGAATGGGCATGAGTTAATAATTCCATATTGATTCGAATTAATCCATACACTCCCATTTTTAATAAGATTCCGGCTAGAAGCATACAAGTACTGTAATGTGCTTCTCCATGGTTATCTGGTAACCATGTGTGTAGGGGGATAATGGACGATTTGACAGTTAAAGCAATAAAAAATCCAATATAGAAGATTATTTCTAAAACCACAGGATATGACTGATTAACTAATGTTTCAAAATTTAATGTTGGTTCATTAGAACCATATAACAAAATTAGCAAATGAGATAAATAAATTTAAAGAAAAATTGCAATTAGAAGATGAATTAGAAGAAAAAGAAATAATAACCAAAATAATCTACCCGAAATAAGAATTGATGAAATAAATGATAATGATCTAGATGAACAACATTCGGAAACAAGCGAAACATATACAGAACTTTTAGCAAACATAGATAATACAAAGAATTTAGAAGTAAATACAAGAGATATAGACATGGATGAAAAACCTAGTACATCAGGAATAAAAAATCTAAAATATTATAATACAAACTATGGACAATATGATAAAGAAAAAACTATATGGGATAAAGATTAAATAAAAAATGGAAACCCAAATCAATAACTGAACAACATGATTTTTTAGATTTAGACTGTGTAGCAGATATAAATAAAACAATCCAATTATGGATGAGATATATATAAAAACAATTAATAGATAACAAAATAGGGATGACAGAAACACCAGGATATATAGAAAGAACACTTATAGAAACAGTAAAATTATGGCTACAAAATTCATCAGATGAAAGTTTAAAAACTCTAAGAAGTAAAAAAAAATCTAATGGTGAATTAGTTACTACAACTATGGAAATATTACATAAATACGAAATAGCTATAAGAAATGAATTTAGTAGTATGACAACAGAAGTAGAAGAACAAAATAGAGAAAAAATCATAAATCGGAATCTAATGACAAAATTAGCAATATGTAATATGTGTTATATAGATGAATATACATGTGCATTTAGAGAATATTATTATAAAGGAACATATAGCACAGAAGAAAGTAAGGAAATAAGAAAGTTATATTTTATAAAATTACCAGAACCTTTTAATTCAAAAGTAATAAAAGGTTGGAATGAAGCAGGATTAACAGATACCTTAGGAGCCAGAATAAAATTCTTACAATGATGGTTTATAGAACTATGTGAAAAACATAAAGAAGAAATAAAAATGAAAAAAATACTTGTAAAAACTTAGTATGTTGGAAAAATAAAATGGCACCCCAATTTGATTGTACGGACAAATACTATAAAAAGAGATATAACAAAAAATATAGATCGAAATATAAATATAAAAAAACAAGAAGAAGATACTATGTAAAAAACTACAAAATCAAAAGACCATATAGACCAAAAAGAAAACTAACAGAATGTACTTGTTATAATTGTGGAAAATTAGGACATATAGCTAGAGACTGTAAATTACCTAAATATCCAAAGAAAAAACAAATATCAGAAATAATAATAGACGATGAAAAATATACGCATATAGAGTACATAGATTATGAATTAGAAAGCAACGATAGTATATATGAATTATCGGAAAATGAAATAGAAAATAATCCAGTAACAGAATCAGATAATGAATACTGTATAAATGACTGAAACAGACATATAAATAATAACAAAAGAAAATCATCAAGATGAAGAATCCTTAGAACAAAAAATAATATTTGATAATAGCATATTTGAACAAATAAAATGAAAAGAATTAGACCTAAGCGTAGAAAAAATATTCGAAATACCAACAATAAGAAACTGGTTTAAACGACAAAAAGAAGAATATTATGTAGTATGTCAAAGAGAACATATCATAGATTGCAAATACACCAAAGGAAAGGCTAAAATACCAATAATAAACAAACGAATAATAAATAAAGAAATACAAGATATTAAAGCTAAAAATCCAATTAAATATGTACATTTAGGAGGAACAGAAATACTAATAAAAACATGTTTTAGAGAATGAATAGATACACCCATAGAAATATACTTAGCAGATGATAGGATCATACAACCTATAGAAAAAAGTATAATAAGTGCAGTAAAAGGCAACCTCATATACAAAAAATTTAAATTTATAATAAGTGTTAACTACTCAGTAGCAAAAATGGAATAAAAATGCAAACACACATAGTACAAAAAATAATTAACTCAAATGAACAACTAGATACAAAAAAGAAATTACTATCATTTCTAGGACAAGTAAATCAAGTAAGAGAATACATACCAAAATTAGCAGAAAATTTAAAACTGTTACAACAAAAATTGAAGAAAGATGTAGAATACCAGTTTGAGAAAAAAGACCAAACACAAACACAAAAAATAAAACTATTATGTAAAAATCTACCTAAACTATATTTTCGGATGAAAACAAAAGATTTACTTATATAGTAGAATCAGACGCTAGTGAAAAAAGTTATGGAGGAGTCTTAAAATATAGATATGATAAAGAAGAAATAGAACATCATTGTAGATATTATTCAGGAACATTTACCAATACAGAATAAGATGGGAAATAAATAGGAAAGAATTATATTCAGTATATAAATGTTTATTATCATTTGAACCATATATTGTATATAACAAATTTATTATAAGAACAGATAACACACAAGTAAAATGGTGGCTAACAAGAAAAATACAAGATTCGGTAACTACAAAAGAAATAAGAATATTGGTATTAAATATATTAAATTTTACATTTACAATTGAAGTAATAAAAACTGACAAGAATGTTATTGCAGATTACTTATCAAGACAAAGCTACTCAAACTGACAAAGAAAATACAATGGAAGAGATACTCAAAGCCATTTACTACACTTTGCATAAAAGTGGACAGTATGGACAATGAGATACAAAAGTTAAAGACTAATGAAGATAATCTGAAGTCTAAAGCTAGTACAAGTCAGCAGCATGACTATAAAAATGCGGAGCTAAGTCAATCGGAAGACTCTAAAAATCCAGAGATAAAAGATGACGTTGGGAAACACCTTAAAACCCATAATGTTTGTTTAAATACAGATGCACGTACAAGCAAACAAGTTAGCGATAAACAACATAAAAATGCGAACTTAAACCAGCTATTCGAAAAACCATTTATCTAATGGACACCTAGACATATGTCCATAGAACCACAAACATCTACATACACAGATAGTTTGCAAAACCAAAATGAGAAAAAGACATATAACTACATCACACGAACCTATATCGAAAATATACACAAAATCCAAACTTATTTAAACTTCAACCCCAGATCAACTACAAAAGAACCAAACCAGGATTATTTGACACAAAAGTTACAAGGATATAACAAGTTAATTGCACGGCCAAAAACTAACGCTAATTTAGTAAGAATGTGTTACAACTACGGACTGTTAAATATCGTATACACATACGACGGAGAAGAAGTTAGTGAAATACCAGAACTACACAAAGCATTCGTCACATACAAAAGAGTTACAAAAGGAAATTTATTTTATATAAAATTCTATACAGCACAGGGGAGATATTATACGAGGAAATAAAACCTCCAATACAGGTTATCAAGATAGGACTAACTAAAAATATGATTATACCCGAGGACATCGGACAACAGGAAGAGATACGCAAAATAGAGATACCAAGTTTTTATGCCAACAAAATAATAATTGGTATATCAACTATTATACAAGAGTTAGCAAACAATTATTTAAACGGAAATGCCATATGGAGTTATTACTCGAGAGATCAATTAATGATATATTCAAATTCAAGAGAACTATGAAGAACAGATATGGATGAAGTCCAGCTACGGATCTTATCATTATTAAAACCAGAAGAACGACCTACGATAAGAGCACTAAAGGCAGGATTTATTTCAACAGAGTTATTAACCAGATATTGCAAGTTAATTGGACATAAATACCGTGATCATATATGTTCAAAGTGCAACGGAGAAGATAACATAATTCCAGATGTAGACTTGGAATGATAATGAAGATAGAAACAAGGATAACAATGAAAGATAAAAGGGGACAAAGGAAGATGGACAAAATAAGAAGTCAAGAAAGCTAAAGTCATCTACGTATTAAAAATTATTGCAAAGATGTAAAAGTCATAAAGTTATTTAACTTATTAGAAATAGTAGTAGACATGTGCAAAGTAGGAATAGTTAAAAGATGTAAAGTAGTCATAAAGTATGTAAGTAGGTATAGTGTGTCATAAAGTAATAAGTAGGTGTGTGTTATAAAGTAGATAAGTAGGTATGGTGTGCCAGAAAGTAGATATATTATAAAATTATGCACATTATTAAGTAAGATAGTACGTGCATTGTGATGCATGATTGAAAAATATCCTATATAAAGGAATGTATACATAACATAAAAGGCAGGCAATGCCTAATATATAAAAATACCTTTCAAAAACTCTCTCAACTAAAACCTAATATTTTCAAAGATAATGGAGCAACAATCTGAAATCAAACCAGATATTTCAAATAGCATGAATAAGCAAGAGGCAAAGGTATATTGTTGAAAAAATATGCGGAACTAATTTCATATATTCCTGAATGTCATATATATGATTGAATAAATTTATGTTAGTTATTATGTATTAGAATTATTATTTGAATCATGATTTCTAGTTTATTAGCACACTGGAGACAGGGAGAAAACTTCTATACTATGTCATCCTAATGTTGAAACTGGTAGGCAAGGAAGCCATTTAGGGGAGTAAACAAAGTTGAGGCGTTGATAAAAAGGAAGTATCCGCTAAAATATGATGCTAGTAGTGACAGGAGAACATGATAAACAGATAATCTAGTTCATAATAATCTAATATGAATTTAATTAATTATGAATATGATAGGAAGGAATAATTGAAAATAAAAAACTGCATAACAACGAACATGACTACATACATGCATGATGAAATGATAAAAAACCTATGAAACTTTAATCTTATATATACTTAAAGGTATAGAAATAATTGAATTAAGGAGAATAATATGGGAAAAAATATTTAATAATGACAAATCAGAGGATATATTAAACCAACAATGGTATGAAATAGACTTACACGATTTAGACCTCGAAAGAATAGAATGGTATGATTTAGAAATAAATTCAGATTAAAATGAACTACGAATATTTACAATATTGTATAGAATCTATGGAAGATATAAAACTATTAGAACAATTAATGGAGAAAAATTTATACATGTATCTAAGAACTTAAGATATGTTATATCTAGATTATATCATAAATAATATTAAAGAGATATCAAGATTAAGACACTTAGCAAAAGAATATTATAATAAAATCTTTAAAATAAATTACTCACCTACCACACTACCACTTCCATGAATTCCTCAACTACCAGTTCCGCACCAAAAAATGGTATTAGAGCTATGGATGAAAAGAATTATAAGAAGAAACGTACTAGTAGAAAATTAAGAAAAATAAGAAGAAAATTAAACAAATTGTATCCGGAATATAAACAACTCAATATCACAAAAACTGATAACGACAAATTAGATCAATTAATAGATAATATAACTAAAATAGAATATAAATATATTCAATATACAATGAAAGATGTAGAATACCAGTTTGATAAGAAAGACCAAACACAAATACAAAAAATAAAATTATTATGTAAGAACCTACCTAAACTATATTTTCCGGATGAAAATAAAAAATTTACTTATATAGTAGAATCAGACGCCAGTGAAAAAAGTTATGGAGGAATCTTAAAATACAGGTATAATGAAGAAAAAATAGAATATCATTGTAGATATTATTCAGGAACATTTACTAATACGGAGATAAAATGGGAAATAAATAGGAAAGAATTATATTCAGTATATAAATATTTATTGTCATTTGAACCATATATTGTATATAACAAATTTATTATAAGGACAGATAACACACAAGTAAAATTGAGGCTAACAAGAAAAATACAAGATTCATTAACGACAAAAGAAATAAGGAGATTGGTATTAAATATATTAAATTTTACATTTACTATTGAGGAAATAAAAACTGATAAGAATGTTATTGCAGATTACTTACCAAGACAAAGCTACTCAGACTGAGAAAGAAAATACAATTGAAGATATACTCAAAGTCATTACTACACTTTGTACCAAAGTGAATAGTATGGACAATGAGATACAAAAACTAAAGTCTAAAGCTAGTATAAGTCAGCAGCATGACTATAAAAATGCGGAGCTACGTCGATCGGAAGACGAAAAAATTTCAGAGATAGAAGGAGACGTTGGGAAACTCCCTAAAATCCATAACATTTGTTCAATTACAACTACAGGTACAAACAGGCAAGTTAGTGAAAGACAGCACAAGAATATAAATTTGAACAAGTTATTTGAAAAACCATTTACCCCAAAAATATCGAAAAACCTTTTGATCACAGAACCACAAACCTCTACATATGCAGATAGCCTACATCATGATAAGAAAACATATAACCATATCACACGTACCTATATAGAAAATATATATAAAATCCAAACTTACCTTAACCTTAACCCAAGGTCCACTATAACCAAAGAACCAAACCAAGATTACCTAACCCAAAAATTACAAGGTTATAATAAATTAATTGCATAGCCAAAAACTACTGCAAATTTAGTCAAAACATGTTACAATTACGGATTATTAAATACAATATATACCTACGATGGAGANAAAATTACAAGGTTATAATAAATTAATTGCATAGCCAAAAACTAATGCAAATTTAGTCAAAACATGTTACAATTACGGATTATTAAATACAATATATACCTACGATGGAGAAGAAATAAGTGGAATGCCAGAATTACATAAGGCATTTATCACATACAAAAGAGTAACCAAGGGAAACTTATTTTATATAAAATTCTATACAGCACCAGCACAGATACTATATGAAGAAATAAAACCTCTGATCCAAGTTGTAAAGATAGGTTTGACAAAAGATATGATAACACCAGAAGATATTGGACAACAATCAGAGAAACAAAAAATTTAGATACCCAGTTTTTATGCTAATAAGAGAATAATCGGTATAACAACTATCATCCAAGAGTTAGCTAACAATTATTTAAACGGAAATGTTATATGAAGTTATTATTCTAGAGATCAGTTAATGATTTATTCCAATTCAAGAGAGCTAAGAAAAGCAGATATGGATGAAGTACAGAGATGGATTTTATCATTACTTAAACCAGAAGAACGGCCTACAACACAGGCACTAAAGACAGGATTTATTTCAGCAGAGTTATTAACCAGATATTGTAAATTAATTGGACACAAATATCCAGATCACATATGTTCAAAATGCAATGGAAAAGATAATGTGATCCCCGATGTCCAGCTGGAATGATTAAATGAAATAGAGACGGAAGAAGATAAGAAGAAGAAGACAAAAATAAAAAGATGAAGAAAAATGTACCAAGGAAGTCGTAGATAAAGAGATAAGGAAGAAGACATATAGTCATGAAAAGTCTTAAAGAAAATAGTGGAAAGATAAAGTAAAGTCAAAGTTTTCTGACTTATTGTGTAAATTATTGTAAAGTGTAGTAATTGTATAAATTATTGTAAAGTGTAGTAAGTAGACAAGTGTAAAGTGGTAAGTGTAAGAAGTAGACAAGTGTAAAGTGGGCAAGTGTAGTAGGTGGAGTGTATTATTAAGAAGACAAGTGTAAAAGTAGTGGGGGAGGAGAATTATGTGTGTAGTGTAGTACGTGCACTAATTCCTTTCTATATAAAGGAATGTATATGTAATAAAATGGACAGACTGAAATAAACGAACCTTTCTTAATAAACACTCTCAAATATTTAAGCTATTCATATTTAATAGATAATGGAACAAACTTCAGATATCATGGATATGCAAGAGGCAAAGGTATATTGTTCAAAAAATATGCAGAACTAATTTCATATATTCTTGAATATCATATATATGATTGAATAAATTTATGTTATTTATTATATATTAGAATTATTTGAATCATGATTTCTAGTTTATTAGCACACTGGAAACACAGAGAAAACTTCTATACTATGTCATCCTAATGTTGAAACCAGAAGGCGAGGAAAGTCGTTTAGGGGAGTAAACAAAGTTGAGGCGTTGATAAGAAGGAAGTATCCGCTAAAGTACGATGCTAGTAGTGACAGGAGAACATGATAAACAAATAATCTAGTTCATAATGATCTAATATGAATTTAATCAATTATGAATATGATAGGAATGAATAATTGAAAGTAAAAAACCTGCATAAACAACGAACATGACTACATACATACATAATGAAATAATAAAAAACTATGAAACTTTAATCCTATATATACTTAAAGGTATAAAAATAATTGAATTAAGAAAAATAATATGGGAAAAAATATTTAATGATAACGGACCAAAAGATATATTAAACCAACAATGGTATGAAATAGACCTACATGATTTAGACTACGAAAGAATAGAATGGTATGATTTAGAAATAAATTCAGACTAAAATGAACTACAAATATTTACAATATTGGACAGAACCTATGAAAGATATAAAACTATTAGAACAATTAATGGAAGAAAATTTATATATGTACCTAAGAACCCAAGATATGTTATACCGAGAATATATCATAAATAATATTAAAGAGATATCAAGATTAAGACACTTAGCCAAAGAATATTACAATAAAAGCTTTAGTAAAAATTAATATTGTAAAAACATAAAAGCATGAACTCCTCACCTACCAAAAATAATTCCTCATAAGTATATGAATTTCACACTACCACCTACTACACTATGAATTCCTCAGTCACCAACTCCGCACCTCCAAAAAATGGTATCAGAGCTATGGATGAAAAGAAATATAAGAGGAAACATACTAATAGAAAGTTAAGAAAAATAAGAAGAAAATTAAACAAATTATATCCGAAATATAAATAACTCAATTTCACAAAAACTGATAACGACAAATTAAATCAATTAGTAGATAATATATCTAAAATAGAATATAAATATATTCAATATTTAAAAATATGGTATCAGAGCTATGGATAAAAAGAAATATAAGAGGAAACATACTAGCAAAAGAATATTATAATAAACATACTTAGCAAAAAAATATTATAATAAACATACTTAGCAAAAGAATATTATAATAAAATCTTTAAAATAAATTACTCACCTACCACACTACCACTTCCATGAATTCCTCAACTACCAGTTCCGTACCAAAAAATGGTATCCGAGCTATGGATGAAAAGAAATATAAGAGGAAACATACTAGTAGAAAGTTAAGAAAAATAAGAAGAAAATTAAACAAATTGTATCCGGAATATAAACAACTCAATATCACAAAAACTGATAATGACAAATTAGATCAATTAATAGATAATATATCTAAAATAGAATATAAATATATTCAATAGTTAAAAATACAATGAATAACGAGAATAACGAATATAGACAAAAACTTACTGAAATAATTATAGCGAAAAGACAAGAATTATCACATAGGCAAAGTAGACTTAATAGTAATATATTCGCAGGAATTTGTAAAAAATCTTTAATAGCACAGAGAAAAACTATTATATATCTACAAATACAAATAGAAAGTTTAGAATATAAACTTCAACACAATCTATAAATGAATAAGGAAGAATATATCATAGACGAAAAAATATATGAAAACTATGACTGATTAAAAATGAAGATAATATTTTCTAATCTAGGAAGAAGATACAAAAAAAATAGGTGACAATATAAGTTTAATGTTAGAAAAAGAAACGGTAAAACTAGAAGACAATTTAACTGCTATGATAAGAATAACAAAAGAAAATGAAGAAATAGATAGAAAAATGGAAATTGAAAAAATAAAATAACAAGCAAAAAAGGAAGTACAACAATTAAAAGAAGTAAAAAATACTAAAATAATAGAACTAGAAAAAGAGCTGGCAATGCTAAAAGTGATGTATGAAATAAAACAAAAAGAAAAAGAACAAAAAAGAAAATTAGCAAATGAGATAAATAAATTTAAAGAAAAAATGCAATTAGAAGATGAATTAGAAGAAAAAGAAGAAAATAATCAAAATAATCTACCCGAAATAAGAATTGATGAAATAAATGATAATGATCTAGATGAACAACATTCGGAAACAAGCGAAACATATACAGAACTTTTAGCAAACATAGATAATACAAAGAATTTAGAAGTAAATACAAGAGATATAGACATGGATGAAAAACCTAGTACATCAGGAATAAAAAATCTAAAATATTATAATACAAACTATGGACAATATGATAAAGAAAAAACTATATGGGATAAAAGATTAAATACAAAATGGAAACCCAAACCAATAACTGAACAACATGATTTTTTAGATTTAGACTGTGTAGCAGATATAAATAAAACAATCCAATTATGGATGAGATATATATAAAAACAATTAATAGATAACAAAATAGGAATGACGGAAACACCAGGATATATAGAAAGAACACTTATAGGAACAGTAAAATTATGGCTACAAAATTTATCAGATGAAAGTTTAAAAACTCTAAGAAGTAATAAAAAATCTAATGGTGAATTAGTTACTACAACTATGGAAATATTACATAAATACGAAATAGCTATAAGAAATGAATTTAGTAGTATGACAACAGAATTAGAAGAACAAAATAGAGAAAAAATCATAAACCGGAATCTAATGACAAAATTAGCAATATGTAATATGTGTTATATAGATGAATATACTTGTGCATTTAGAGAATATTATTATAAAGGAACATATACCACAGAAGAAAGTAAGGAAATAAGAACGTTATATTTTACAAAATTACCAGAACCTTTTAATTCAAAAGTAATAAAAAGTTGGAATGAAGCAGGATTAACTGATACCTTAGGAGCCAGAATAAAATTCTTACAACGATGGTTTATAGAACTATGTGAAAAACATAAAGAAGAAATAAAAATGAAAAAAATACTAGTAAAAACCTTAGCATGTTGGAAAAATAAAACGGCACCCTAATTTGGTTGTACAAACAAATACTATAAAAAGAGATACAACAAAAAATATAGATATAAATATAAAAAACCAAGAAGAAGATGCTATGTAAAAAACTACAAAATCAAAAGACCATATAGACCAAAAAGAAAACTAACAGAATGTACTTGTTATAATTGTGGAAAATTAGGACATATAGCTAGAGATTGTAAATTACATAAAAGTCCAAAGAAAAAACAAATATCATAAATAATAATAGACGATGAAAAATATACGCAGATAAAGTACATAGATTATGAATTAGAAAGCAATGATAGTATATATGAATTATCGGAAAATGAAATAGAAAATAATCCAGTAACAAAATTAGATAATGAATACTATATAAATGGCTAAAACAGATATACAAATAATAACTAAAGAAAATCATCAAGATGAAGAATCTTTAGAACAAAAAATAATATTTGATAATAGCATATTTGAACAAATAAAATGAAAAGAATTAGACCTAAGCGTAGAAAATTTTTTCGAAATAACAACAATAAGAAACTGGTTTAAATGAATAAAAGAAGAATATTATGTTGTAAGTCAAAGAGAACATATCATAGATTGCAAATACACCAAAGGAAAGGCTAAAATACCAATAATAAACAAACGAATAATAAATAAAGAAATACAAGATATTAAAGTTAAAAATCCCATTAAATATGTACATTTAGGAGGAACAAAAATACTAATAAAAGCGTGTTTTAGAGAAGAAATAGATACACCCATAGAAATATACTTAGCAGGTGATAAGATCATACAACCTATAGAAAAAAGTATAATAAGTGCAGTAAAAGGCAACCTCATATACCAAAAATTTAAAATTATAATAAGTGTTAACTACTCAGTAGCAATAAATGACAGGAACATAGATAAATCACTAGTATTATATTGGAAAATGTCAGGGATAGAACTAGCCCAAGGAAGTAAAATATTTACAGCTAGATGTAAAAACTTATATGTTTTAACAACAAAACATAAAATAACAGCAAAAAATAAAATAAAAAAATAAAAAAAGAAAATTCTTTTGAAAGGATAGTTATAGTCATAGATAATAATGGTTATAGTTATAATGAAACTGATATAGAAGAAGATTTGGAAATAGTAAAAGAAAGACAAAGTACATCAAAAAGAATAAATAATGAGATACCCCAAATATCATAAAAAATGAGTACCTCAAGAAGAATAGATAAAACCCCACAAATTCTTTCTCTTAAAAGAGATGGTACTCAAACTGCTCAAAACTCTTTTGGAAATCTCAGTTTCCTCTCATCTTAAATGTAACAACATTTACTCTTGGGAATGCTTAGTTTCCATATATCATTTTAAAGAAAATGAACTCAACTCTACTCTTCCTCAACTCAGTGCTCAAGTCTTTAAAACAAGTTTTAAAACAATTTGTAAAAAGACTTCTTAAAATAAGGTTCATGCCGAATTATGGATGTGAACGACTCAATTCAAGGTTTTTGCAATAACCATGCATAGAACTCAATACTTGAAACTCAACAACTCCAGAACTCAAGGAGTCAATGATACTACTCATCTCAAGAATGCTCGACTCAGAGGGTTCATGCGAAATTATTGACATGAACTACTCAACTCAAGGACTCAATGATGGTTCTCATCTCAAGACTGCTCGACTCATATGGTTCATGTGGAATTATGGGCGTGAACTACTCAACTCAAAGGCCTTCATAGGTAACATGTAGTAGCCCCATGATTAGGAATATAATCCCAAAATGATTAGGAATTCAATACTCAAGACTTAGAACTTGAAGATACTACTCCTCTCAAAGATACTCAACTGATGGAGTTCATGCGGAATTATGGGCATGGACGACTCGATTCAAGAGTCTAAATAACAATACGTAACTCATGTATACAACTCTTCCCATTCTCATACTTACTTCCTCAAAACTCAGTTTAAAACTCAAGCGTTGGCTTTGAAAAACATCTCAAGATTTATAACTCAAAATAGGGTTCATGCTGAATTATAGACATGAACAAATCAACTAAAGGATCTCAATAAAATATAGAAATTGGATAATTAGGAATAGAATTTTTAAAATAAACATGAACTCAAGAACTCAAAATCAACTTATATTAAGAATACTCAAATCTAGGGAAAGAACCCTAGATTACTCTTTTACTAATCTGAAAGTAGATGTAGGATGTGAGGACGAACTAGTCCAACACTATGATAGCCTTACATACCTGGAAGAACAAGGTTCTTGAAGAATCGTGAAGAATCTTGAAGAAGAACTTGATTAGAAGCCTTGAAACCCTAGCTTGAAGGTAAATGATCAAGAAAACCTTTCTTGAGATTCTTGAATTAGTTTCTTGAAATATCTATGACCAAGAATTATGGTTTTCATTAGTGATTCATAATTGTATGGAGGAATTTGAGTTTAAAAAAATGGAATTCGTGGAGAAAGACTTACCTTGAAGAAGAATCTTGAATGAAGTCTTCTACTTTGATTTTTTCCTTAGGATTTTGCCCTAGGGTTTGAGAAAGAAGAGAATGATGGATTAAAAGATGAAAATCTGATGGGTTTGAGCCTTTTATTAGTCAAGAAATTCGTTTAGGATTTTCTTGGAGGTAAAAAGATAAAAACGACCCTTTTTAATTTTTCCCGTCGATTAATTCGTAAAAGCACTATATCAAGTTACTAAAATGGTCATAACTTTTTACTCAAAAAATGGATTGATACGAAATTGGTGGCGTTGGAAAGTAGATCCAAATATCTTTAATTGGATAGGTTATGGGCCACGTAACTCTTTATATTCTGAGTGACATGGTTGTTTGAAGTTGATCCAAGTAGAATCTTACATCAAAACTTAATTGATAAGGAAACTTCAAGAACACTTATCAAGAACTCATCAAGAAATTAAATTGATCAATATTTATGGATAGATTCGCAAAAGAACTCAAGATTGGTGTGTGGGTGAACGAACCTAAAACTATGGAAGCTTACATACATCAAAGAACTAGGTTCCTGGCGAAGTCTTGAATTTCTTGAACGAGCGCTTGAAACTTTGGACTTTTTCTCCTCTTGAATCTTCTCTCAAAAACCCTACCTGCTTTTGGGGATGAATGACCCTTAATTAGGTGTAATTCGCGTTTAGAATAAGTGGGGTAAGGAAAAGAATAAACTACCCCTTTTATTTTAGGGCAACTTTCCTTAAATGGAAAGCCTGACTTTAAAAGGGCATATCTCCCTTATATGAGCTCAAAAATTAGCAAACTTTGTGGCGTTGGAAAGAGGACTCAGAGATCTTTCATTTAATATCTTATGGGTCTCCTAACTCATCTTGTACTGAAAGTTATGGTCATTTGAAGGTGAATTCTCTACAAGTTCAAGAATTCTAACAAGAAGCTAAAGAAAGCTCGTGGATCAAAAGCCACAGATTTCTCTACAAGTTCAAAAATTCAAGATTTCAAGCATTCAAGTTCAAGAACGATCAAGATCAAGACCGACAGATTGAAGATCAAGCTCGAAGCCCTTGGATTCAACTAGAAGTGAAGATCAAGATAAAGTTCAAGTTCAAGAAAGATCAAGATCAAGACCGCCAGATTCAAGATCAAGTTCGAAGCCCTTGGATTCAACTAGAAGTCAAGATCACAATAAAGTTCAAGAACGATCAACATCAAAACCACCGGATTCAAGATCAAGCTCGAAGTCCTTGGATTCAACTAGAAGTCAAGATCGAGATAAATTTCATGTTCAAGAACGATCAAGATCAAGACCGCGGAATTCAAGATCAAGCTCAAAGTCCTTGGATTCATCTAGATGTCAAGATCAAGATAAAGTTCAAGTTCAAAAACGATCAAGATCAAGACCACCAGATTCAAGATCAAGCTCGAAGCCCTTGAAATCAACTAGAAGTCAAGATCAAGATAAAGGTCAAGTTCAAGTTCAAGATCAAGTTCAAGATAAAGTTCAAGTTCAAGATCAAGTTCAAGTTCAATATAAATTCAAAATCAAGCTCAAAAGCCCTGAAATTATATTCGAAAAGGCGAATTCAGAGGAATTATAGAGATTGTAACACTCGCACTTTAAATCAATAAAACGATTATTGCGATAATTTTCCGTTCTTTATTATTATTATCTCGACGCGAATTTTATTATCTTCAGATATATCATGATTTGTACTTTTGAAATTATCCTGGTTAAGTTACTACAGAATAAGCACCTTGAAGTAAAAAAAAAAGTATAATAAAGATCTTCGATCTGAAATTTTTATGTTCATGGATTGAGTAAATTCATTTAATTAATGTAACCAATTAGTTTAGTTTTTATATAGAACCACTACAGACTAATTTTGACGTATCTATCTATCTTCCATTTAAGATCCTAATATTTAAGACTTTCAAAATAATATTTTTATCTTATATAATTTTATTTAAATACTAGTAAACAAAATAAATAAATAAAAAATTTAAAGTTATTAAAGAAAGAGGTCCAAGTCTTTTTAAATATATTTATAAATAAATTTGTTCTTTTATGCAACTTTATTGATTGACGTGAGACTCAGTGCACATACAAAACTAGTAATTACAAAAGAACCAAATATCTTTTTCATAAATGCCATCCCTGTTCTTTGTGACGTAAGCTCTTACGTTTGCACATGCCAACCAAGCCACTCTACTTTAAATGCATTGTATTATATCCTTGAAAATAATTTTTCTACCTCGCAAAGTAAGTATAAGATTTATGTACACGTTATTTTCTTCAGATTCTACTTATGCAATTGCTCATTTTTGTTCCTTTTTTTTGGTAGAAATTAAACTTTTGTTATTCGATTGGAAGTGTCCATAGTTGAGGCAAAATTAATTTTATTATAAAAGATAACCGATTAAAAAATGATTAATGACAGAATATATAGATTAGGATCCCGTGAAGTATTTGACATTTTTTATTTGAAAAATGTTCAAAATAGTTTTTAATCAACAGAGGCTAACTCAGAATTTAAAGATAGGGGGGCATCACTAAAAGTGGCTCAAGGGTAAGACTAGGAATGGCTTAAGGGTAAGGTTAGAAAAGCGTAGGACTTTAATTATGCAGTGAAGAATATTTGTAAGCTGTAGATTTTCTAGCAGTCTTATATTTTGTTTAGAAAGTGTTAGGGTTTTTATTTGTTTTTAATTTCAATTAAGAAAATAATGGGGTGAGATGAGATGGCAAAAAAAGGGGTGGTTAAGAAAGGGGATTTTTATTTTTATTTTTACCCTCTCTAGGAGCTCCCACCCCTTTTGCTCCCTTGGTGACTCGAACTCGCAACCTTTGGGTTGGAAGTGATGGGTGTTTACCATCTGAGCAACATGGGGCTGATGAGATGGAAAATCGAGTTTTAAGAAAAATTATTTTTAAAAAAATTTAACCGTTAAGAAAAAACTGATTTTAAAGTTTAAAAAAAGTTGTCTTTCGCGGATTCGAACCTGCAGTTGCGATACAAACTGGAGCCTTCGACCAATGCACACATTTTTTAGTTATAAGGGTGCACAATTAAATATATTACCATTTTATCAACAATTTATACATACATATATATATATATATATATATATACGATATTTTTTAAAAAGTTACCGGGTGCATGTGGATCCGTCTCTGTTAATCAATATATTAAAATTAATTTATGTTGATCCTTGATATAGGTACCGTAACAACTACGGTCGTTAATGTTTACAAAAGGTGAATCATTTTGGTCCTTGCTCTCAAAACTAAAAGATTTGTGAAAAGATTCCATTAGGTTTAACCTTCTTTCATGTGGCTAATAGAAAATACATTTTTAGACAATCCAACTCCAATTATATAATTGTCTGCTTTTTTTGTAATTATTGAAATTGGGCATCATTTCAGTATTTTTGTGTATCATTTTAATTTTAGGGGTACTAATTATTGTTGTCCGATCCCTTCGGGTAATAAAAAAAAGGGTAGAAATTATTGTTGTATATGTGGTTATTGTTAGAATTTTATTATTTTTACGTGTGTCTCAATTAATATAAAGGTCATAATTAATATTTAATTTTAAAAAAACAGGTTTTATCCGTACATTGATTATTTGATGGGCATATCAAATTAAATTTTAACCTGATAAATTGATTCTCCTTCGACCTATTAGAATTACCACATATATATTTTTTACACAATTTCATAGTTGACGATTGTAATAGTTAGGTCAGGAAGATAGAAACTTGTTTTTGCATCTAACACTTCCTCTCCTCTTTATGATGATTGTGGTAGTTAGGTCAAGAAGGTAGTTGAGTAAGTTCTTTAATATATATCATAACAAAGTACAAACATATTGTTTAAGCTTTAAAAAGACTTTATTTCTAGGTCTCTTTTGGGTGAAATAATTGTATAGTACATTAGTAGAGAAAGGATAATCAAAAGCATTTTAATCATTTTTTCTAAACCAAAACTCTACTTGACCACACATAATTGACAATGTTCAACACTTACACGTAACTTACATTTTTCTTTTAGCAACAAATATGGAGCTTTGTTCACAAAGATTCAACAATCTCAAACTAATTTTACATGATCCACTAACCATTAGTAGTCATTGGTTAATTTAGAGATTAATTGTTTGTCAACCATATTAATCGAATATTTATATTGATTAAAATTCACTAGTTTTTAAGTTTTCTTTTTTTTTTTGTGTATGCGTCTTTGAAGCTACAATAAAATATAAAGATAGCAAATCGGAATATTGATGGGCAAAGGAACTAATTAGCTTAACCCTAATATGCCACCCTCTCCATACTTTCCCGCCTAGCCATTTAATCTAAAATAATATGAAGATATTACCTATGTAACTATGAATATCTATTCTTTTTAAAGAAAAAGAATAGATCTCGTTCGTATACCAGTAATTATTTGATGAACGCATTAGATTAAGTTTTAACCTCTATTAATTAGTCCTCCTTCCGTCTATTAAAATTACCATATATGTATTATCTACACAATTTCATTGCTGAAGTAGGGTAAAGAAGTATAAACTTATTTTTGTATACAACACTTCCGCTCCTCTTTACAATGATGTTCTCCTCTTCCTGCATATTCTCTTAATTATATGTTTTGTTGTAATGTTCTCATATTAGTTTAAGAGTCTGATATGAATTAAACTTTAAGTTTATCGTTAAAGATTGATATGTGGGTTCAAAATATTTATATCTAAGGTTAGAATTGGAGGGAAGATGGTGAGTCGGTAGGGCCAATCTATATTGAATGTAGAATTAAAGATCACATGACAATTTCAGAAATAATTAAGTTATTTACTTATACTTTATGAGGGTAATTTATTTTACTTGAAAAAGATAAAGACATATATAATCTTGCATTATTCCTGTCTTATTGGAGTACAATAATTATTAATGTGGGTGATGAATCGTCTATTGAGGAAGTGGCCCATTCATATGCTAATTCAAGCAAATCAGTTTTCATAATAACTTTATATTTAGTATAGATGTAGAATCGAAAGGTCACATAGCTTTCAATCATCATCTACGATTTAAGCATTTAATCAAAATTGAAAAACATTTCTTAATGTGTTTTATTAATGATATTATGCCAATATTAATTTGTCACGATACAAAAATGGATGTAATGACATTTGTCAATTTCCACCCAGACAAGCCAGCTTCAACCCAATGAAACGAAAGAAATGTGGAAAGATAAAGCAAGAACAAGATAAAAGCGAGAAACTTATTCGTCTATTAACACCCAAAACCTAGTTGTCACGTCTACAAGCCACTAATGTAAATACATAAGTCGAAAGATAAATACTAGTCTCAATGTTTTTGTTTCTCAAGTAGAACAAGACATAAAGTAAAGGAACAAGAGGGTCAACCGGGATAACAAACAACTACCTCTCAAATCCTTGACAAGCCCAAAAATTAGAAGAAGAAGAAGAAGAAGATCACACGGGTCAGGGCTCGGAACCTACACAAGTCTAGAAGTAAGGAGTGAATACCAACAACACGATACCCATCAAGCAGCCTAATAAACAAGACAACCTAGCTAGAAATTGAATACTCCTTTCATCCCAACTGAACCTTCTCAAACTACAACCTGCACATAAATCAGCCCAACCTAACAGTTCTACAATACACAACTCACAAGGCTCAATATTCACATTCAACAACCAACACGATTCAAGTAAGTCAATCTCAAATGAAACGTACATCAATCACAACCAACAAGTAGATCAATATATCATAAGTAACAAAGGCATTAAGTCACATAATGAATCTTTCTGAAACCATTTTCCATTGGCACAATTGTCACTAGTCGGAACCATTTTTCATCGGTTTTTTATCACATCACTAACCGGAACTATTTCCTTTCGGTTTTATATCACATAACTAGCCAAAATCATTTAGCTTCGGCTTTATATCATTTCACTAGCCGGAACCATTTTCCTTCAACTTTACATCATTTTACTTGCCGGAACCATTTCTCATCATCTTTATATCATTTCACTATCCAAAACCATTTCCCATCGACATTACATCATTTCAGTAGCCGAAATTATTTACCTTCGGCTTTATAACACATGTCTCATGACATTGTTCAACAAGCAGTGTACATAAGAAAATTCACATCACAAGGAATAGACAACAATTCAAGCAATTCAATTCACTTCCAAGCCATTTCATCAATCAATCACATAGGGGCCACCAAGGCAATTCACAAATCATCATCATCAACATGTTACCTTTTTTTATTTATCCCCTCTTTATACATTAAGATTAATCAAGTGGAAACAATAACCCTTCACCTCATCTCCAATTACTACCCAGCACACAAATAATAAAGAGAAGTAGGCAATTTTACTAGATTACAAAGCTTAAGAGGTCACTTACATTAATGCAATTAATTAATCAACTCAATGCTGGCGTTTTCTCCTTCTAAACAACGTTTGAAGCCACTCAATCTAAAACAATCAAGTATTCACAATAATCTCTGAAAGCAACAATACCCTTATCAAATACTTTAAAAATGGGTCAATCAACTCGAAACCTGATTTCAAAAAGAAGGTTTGAATTCGAAAATCAATACTTGAAAATGATATTCAAGGCTTTAGAAACTCATTGGTGAAAACAATTTTGAAAAAAGGATCACAATTAGTTCACAATCTCCATTTTAGTTTAGAGCTTGAATTCTTGAAAAATCAAGCCATTTGCCAATCAAATTACCAAATTTTGATGTTAGAATCCATAAATAATCAAAGGGAAATGAAGTTTTAGGATCATAAAAGCTTACCCAACAGATATAACGCAAGAAATCTCTTCAAAAATTGCCTCCAACGATTTTTCAAGCTCAAAAATGAAATATGAGGGTAAAACCCCAAAATTTCAGGTCCAAAAACCCTTGCTTAAGCGAACGAGTTTTCTTAAGCAAACTCCACAAAAAATCTTGGGCTTCAATTTCGCGAATCGGTCTTCGCAGAAGCGAAAGTCACGATTGTGAATAAGCTTTTCGCGATCGTGACGGTTAGCCCACCTGGACCTTCGTGAAAGCGACCTGTTCCTCGTGATCATGACGTTCACAAAATCGATCAACCTCTTGAAATTGCGAGGCACACCAGGTAATAGTAAACCAAGTAAAATTAATTGAAAGGACCATCTGAATTTCTTTGGAACCCCGTAAACACAAACCATACATGCAAATTGATCAAACTCGACATTTAAGACTCAATAGAACCATCTAAACATGAATCAAAGGTCTCCTTGACCTGACATTTGTGAAAACCACAAGAAACTAACATAACGCCTAAAAAGGTTAACTCAAGTTCAGGACCTCTCAAAATTCAACCAAGACCTCACCTAGGCCTAAAATCATCCCCTGAATCCAAAGGAACTCTCAAAATTTTAATTCGAGCATCCGAACCCCAAATGTCGACCAAAGTCACCCAAAGGCTAAAATCTCAGTAATTCCCAACTTAGGACCTCAAATCCTCAAAATCATTCAGAAATTGAAATCGACAGCTTTTCATGACCGTATTCCATATTCTACAACTCATGAAATTGAAGAAATTCTATTTCGATGTTTGAAACTCTAAGACTTTGAAAACCACTTTTAAGCAACTTTAGCCTTTCCAAAACCAAAAACTTACAAATTTCTCAACTTTTTACTCAAAGCTTGGAAACCTATTTTCAAATCTTAAACATAAAAGACTCAAGGTCAATATTGGGAGGACAATATAGTAATTTAACAAAGATTCCAAAAGTGACAAACTGCGTCATTACATGATGCACCACTAAAAATCATGTTCATACTCGAACAAAAAGAAAAAGAAAGTACCTAAAGCCTCGAAAAGTTGAGGATATCTGGAAAGCATATCTGACTCTATCTCCCAAGTCGCCTCACCAACTTAACAATGATTCCATTGCACCTTCACTAAATCAATCACTTTAGTCCTAAGCTTTCAGATCTTCCTATCCAAAATGGCTATAGACTCCTCCTCAAAAGAAAAGTCTGGACCCAACTCAACTGAATCAAGAGAAATTACATGGGACTCATTTGGCATGTACTTCTGAAACATGGAGACATGAAACACAAGATGAACATCTAACAAGCTAGGTGGCAAGGCCTACTTATAGGCCACCTCTCCCACACGACTCAATATATCAAATGGTCCAATGAATCTAGGGCTAAGATTTTCCTTCTTTCCGAACCTCATCACACCCTTCATCAGTGACACTCAGAGCCAAACATGATCACCCTCCATGAACACTAGAGTTTAAACCCTCCGATTTGCATAACTCTTACGTAGACTCTGAGTTGTCAACAATCTACCCTATATCATATGGACCTGCTTCATAGCATCTTAAGAAAATCTATATCCAATCAGCTGAATCAAACCATCCGATCGGAGATCTACACCGTCTGTCATACAACACCTCAAATGGGGCTATCTGAATGCTAAAGTGATAACTGTTGTTATTAGAAAACTCTGCTAAGGGAAAATATTGATTCCATATAGCACAAATATCGATCACACAAGCTCGAAGCATGTCCTCCAACATCTGAATCATCCGCTTAGACTGATCATCTGTATAAGGGTGGAAAGTTGTATTTATATCTAACTAAGTACCCAAGTCATGTTGTAATGCCTTCCAGAAATGGGAAGTGAACAATGAACCTCTATTAGAGACAATAGAAACTGAGACTTCATGTAGTCACACAATCTGACTGATATAAAGCTCGACTAACTTTTCTACTGTATAATTCAACTGAATCGGGATGAAGTGGGAAAACTTGGTTAGCCTGTCAATAATAATCCAAATAGAATCATAACCACCCATGGTGGTAGGTAGACCCACAACAAAGTCCATAGTTATCAGTTCCCACTTCCAAGTAGGAATAGGCATCCTCTGAGATATACCCCAAGTCGTTGGTTCTCACACTTGACCTGTTGGCAAGTCCAACACCTAGAACAAAAAATTGCAATATCCTTCTTCATTCCACACCACCAATAGTGTTGGCTCAGATCATGGTACATATTTATAGCTCCTGGATGGATAGATTATTGAGAACAATGGTCTCCTTAAGAATCAATCTAGTTAACTCGCTCATCTTGGGCACAAAAATCCTACCTCTGATCCTCAAAACAACATAAGAACCAAGGACAATATCCTTAGCTTCCCCTCTCAATATTTTGTCTTGAATGGGACACAACTTATCATCATCAAACTGGTTCTCATGAATCTTCTCAACTAAGGAAGAGCATGCCTCTATGAAAGCAATCAAACCACTGTTCTCCTCAGATTTTTGTAATTGAACAAGACTGTTGGCTAACCTTTGAACATCTCTAGCCAATGGTCTCTCCTCAACACTAAGAGTGGCAAGACTCCCCAAATTAGAAGTCTTCCAACTCAAGGCATCAACCAGCATATTGCTCTTCCTTAAATGATATAAGATGGTGATATCATAGTCCTTCAGTAGCTCAAGCCATTTGTGTTGCCTCAAATTTAGATACCTTTGACTGAAGATGATCTAAAGACTCTGATGATCAGTGAAGCTCAAAGAAGTCAGGCGTGCAGTCTCAAACATTACATCCTCCAAGTCCACCTCCGCCAAATCATCATAAACTGCAGCATCATGCACCTCTATCTGCTCCTTAGATAGTCTACATCTTTCCTCAAATCTGCTACCTCGACTTTCAAAGCCGTCACCTCAGAGGTCTCCCCCTGCCTACTCTCACAAGCCTCTACTCTCGTGGTAAGAGTGTCAATAGAAGTCTGGAGGGGGGTCAGTGCAGCCAAAATAGCAGCCTCAATCATCCAGGGGACATATTTCTCTAGTCGGGTCGCCCTCGCATCAGTTGAATGGGCTAGATGCCCCATCTTCAAGATCATCTCCTGAGCAATCTTGGCTAGATGGGATGAGGTGGAGGTACCTGGGACCTGTAAAGGAGTAGAAGGGGCAGAAGTACCTGAAGGCTCGGAGGTCGGAGTAGGCAAAGATGCCTCTGCAGGTATATAATCGACGCCCACCTCCGGGGATATATCTACCAGAGTTGCTCTCCTCTTGGCATCCTCCTCTCGAGTGTACTCGGCCTCAATACGCCGGATTTCAGTGGAGGAAGAAGAGGTAACCTCAAAATCTCTCACATTATCCTGGGATACTCTAGCTCGCCAGCATAACTCTGTGATCAAAACTGGGAAAGGTAAGGAAGTTTGCCTCTACTCGGCCCTCATGGCCATCTCCTGCTCAATAAGGAGTCCCAAGTCGATGCTCCTCTGGGATATGATAGCTCCAAGGCAGGCTGCCTTAGGATGGGGCATAATGGACTCGTTTTGGGATGGCATTATGGTGCTGGTAATGAAACCAAACCAGAAATGAGTAGCAATACTCAAATCCCTCTTCTCTATGGGGACCCCTGCCTCAATCCACTTCGGGGTGGTATCGAAAATCAATGGAGCCAACTAGCCCTTCAATTCATCTAAGGACTGAGCAACAGGTAATCCATCATAAGGACGTGTGGAATGCAGAGCTCTATCAAATACAGTGTTAATGTACTCACTATTGCACCCAACTTCCTTTCCTCAGATCATGACCGACTTAACCGGTCCGAACTTGCTTGCCTTCTTCTTGCTCTTCAAAACTAGGTCACCATAAGTTGTATATAACTCCCAGACCCATGAAGGAATATAGGGGCCTCGGGGACTAGTGAACGTCTCAAACCGGTGGAAGTGGAAGGTGTCCCTCACATCAGAGTATTTTCCCTCAAGGCCCTCTGTAGATAATAACTTCTCCTCCAGAATCGTTTGCAATCCGTCACCTTTCAACCTATTGAGAAGCCTAGGAGGAGGGATGATTGGTTGCACTGGAGCCACAGGAGGTGTCGGAGCTGGCACTAAGTCTTCTGGTATGGGAACTGGAAGGACTCTAGCTGAGTCAGGTTGAGATCTAACACATATCTCATCCCATCGGGACTGCAAAGGCTGGTCGTCCTCAGGCTCAGATAAAGCAGCCTGGGAGTCAGCAGTCACCCTGTTAGATATGGGCCTCTTTCCCTTGCCTTTGTCTATTGTGATTCCCCGTACTCTTTTCTGGGGTGGCATGTTGATGTTTGTTCTTACCATGTCTTCAAAACATCGGGAAGAAGTTAAAAAATCATTCAATCAAATACACAGAAAAATAGTTACAGACAGACTCGCCGAACTGGTCGGTGAGTCCCCAAATCTCTTTGGCGAGCTAGATCGTGCTCGCTGAAAGGATTTGCTCAAAAAGATCTCAGACAAATGGCATGTCAGCGATGGGAAAGGCCTTTCAGCGAATCGCCGAGAGCATTTAGCGAGCAAAGATTAGCCCGTCGAAAGTTACAGTGCAACAAGGGTTTAGTGGTGCAGACAAAGGGCGATCAAGAAGATTTTCGACGAGTCACCGAGTGCCTTCGGCGACATCAAGCTTCTCACTAAAAGTTACAGAATCAAACTTCAAGTATAGCATGAAATTAAAGGCGAGATGGGGAACTTTGGCTAACGGTCGAGTGGTTCAGCGAGCTCGACCCAGCTCGCCAAATGACCCAATATGCCTACTTTCAACCCAACTTCTCAAATTCAACCCCACAACCCCCGAAAACAAAATAAAAGCATGCACTCATCAAATTAAAGCAAGACCCAGTACATTTTGTCAAATTTAGCCATTTAACGACTTTTGCCCTTACTAATGAGGTCAACCCGCTCTATCATTGGGCAAATTACGTCATTTGGCACAACTACGGGTTACTTAGACTTAACCCAACTAGATATAACAACATGAAAGCACAACCCCACAAGATTTAATCAATTTTAAGGCATAAAATCACGGGAATTCAACATCCTAAGCATTTTGGGCAAGGATATCGAATTTAAAATAGGCATACACATAAAAAATTAAGATCAGAGAGGCCCATCACACATCACTAACATAAGATCATTGTAAATGAGTACAAATTCGATAAAAATAAACTTGGGGTTCGGAAAACCAACTTTTAGATGTCGATTAAATACGATTGAAATGCTAGGCAGCAAAATAATCCACTCCTAACACACAATCAACGACTAAAAGACTCTAAAAATGCAAGAAATATAGAAAATAAAGTGCGGGTCTGATTTTTGGAAGATTAAAAGTGCGGGAAAGTGAAAGAGTTTGAAAGTTTAAACCTTTGGCCTTTAAAAATCGTTCAATTCTTACCCATTCGACGACATTAGTTATGCTCGCTGACCCACTCGGCGACACGCTGAGTGGTCACTTACCTCGCCAAGTTTTACAGGACCTCCAGTTAATATGGGAGTCCAAACGGTGGACTACATCGCGATCACCGACCTGGTCGACGATTCGCCATGTTGCTCCTACGCTCGTTGAGTTTTACAGACACCAATTTAAAATTCTCTTGAGTCCAACGGCAGTCCAAGTTGGGCACGCCGACCTCTTTGGCAACCCACCGAGCGGACTTTTAGCTCGCTAACTTGCACCTTTCAAACACTTTCCACACTTTGACCTGCACAATCAACACATCATTATTTCTTAAAGCAAAAATAAAGTGATAAACACTTGGGTTGCCTCCCAAGGAGCACCTTAGTTAACATTGTGGCACGACAGAACTTCCCACTTAAGTTCCATTAGTGGGGTTTGCCTCATTTTCATAAGGCCACCTCTGTTTTGGTTCTAGGTAGAGATCATTTAGCACTTGGTCCATTTGTGACCCTAGTAGCTGAATGAGCATGGAATGAGAGGTCGTCATCTAATTCAACCTCAAGACATTCTCTCTTACCTCACTCAACACTCTGTCGTATTCTTCGACTTTGTCAAGATTGAGTAAGAGTACCTCTTCTATTTGCTAGCCCTCTTACATCTTCATCTGTCAACGCTCGTGAGGGGGGGATGTATATGTCCTTCTTTTTGGATAGTACCTCTAAATCCTTGACCTTTTGGGCCAAGACATCCAGCTAACCCAACAAAGTTGTCAAGTCTTGGTCCTTATCTTTCTATATCTTCTCCTTGTTGGTTTTGGCCACACAATCAAGGAGTTGGGCTGCGGTCTCATAAGAATGTCGCATCAAACAGCCCAAAGAGAGTTGGTCAGCCATTATTCTATTTTTGAGGCCAAGATCCTAGTAGAAACATTTCAGATGCATCTTATATGGAATTCCATGAGTTGGGCATTGTTGCAATAGGGTCTTAAACCTTTGCTGTTCATAAATGGACTCACCCTCCAATTGTCTGAAATTTAGGATGTTATCTCTAAGAATCATCAATCTCAAACGAGGGTGATCTATTGGGTCACTGTTGCTACCAAATATGCTCCAATTCTCTGTTCAAAACAGCAACAAAAAAACCAAAACTAAAAATTAAGTAAGTTCAACTATAATTAACAAGAACAAAATTCAACTTAACTAAAAATTCTCAAGTAACACCACTCCCAGCATCGGCGCCATTTTGATTTCATGTATCAGGACACTTCATCCAATACTAAGTGCCAACGATTGTTAGTCAGTAATATAACCCAACTAAGTGAGTTAGGGTCAAATCCCACAGGGAGTGGTACGTATTTGAGAATCAATAGAAAAGCATGATTGTGTTCAAGTCAATAATAGGTAAAAACATTTAAGAATAAGAGCATGGTTCAAGTTTGGGGTGACACAAGTGTCAAATAACAGGGGATTTGGGTTCAAATATTAGTACAACAGCAAATAACACGAAAATAACAAATATGGAGATGGGTTCTTGGGATGTGATTATAGATTATGGGCTACGGTAGACAAATGGGTGATTGCAATCAATAGTGAATAAATGTAAATCAGTAAATAAACTAGATTTTAGTGGGGATAAACTTTCTTTCGAACAATTTATCCCAAATCAAATTGGTTTCTCTCGAACACTAATAAGCAGCAATTAAGAACAACCTACTCTTTAGTCCATTCACTCTCTCAAGATGAATGTGTGGAAAAGTGTTTAGGACTCACTCTTTCGAGCTGAACCTATGACAACCCAATACCAACAGACCATCAAATCAGTAATCTTGGTTTTAAAACCTCTCTCTCAAGCAAGCCAAAAACACGAAGGTAGAGTTGCATTTGCAACTACAACCCTTTAGATTAAGCCACAATTATTGAATGAAATCACTTTCAAACAACATTTACACTATCAATTAACAATACCCAGCAGCTAAATCAACCAATAATCACATAATCACACCCCAAGAATTGGGGTTTTAGCTAAACATCATAAAAAGATAGAAATCGTTACCAAATTGTGTTTCCATCAACTAGGTAAAATTAATATTGTCTTTACAAAGGTCTAAGATGAAGAATCTTCAACACCCACTTCCAATTTCTCAGAAATAGAAATCTTCAAATCTTCAAAGCTAAGGAAATATTATCTCCAAACTAAGTTTTAAGCTCTCTAACTTGAAAATTGAACAATAATGAAAACTAGATAAAATTCTCCTAAAAATCTGATACTAAACTAAAAATTCAAACATGTATTTATAGTCACCAAAAATGTGCTGTGAAGGACCATTCGGCGCAATAATTCAGGATCGACGATCCACTTGGCGATCCGCCCTTTGGTCAGTTCCATCACCTTTTTGCTTTGGCCTTCAACAACTTCAAGTTCTGTAACTTTGGGCGATATAACATTGCATCACGAAACTGTTCGACGACTCGCCGACTACTTCTTTCTATCACCGACTTGATTTTCTCCTTCAGGGCTTGGCATACTGGAACATTAGGCGATACCATGGCCATTTGGTGACTCGCCCAATGGTTTAGGCGATCCTAATCAGGCCTTCTTTTCTTCGTTCTTTCAGCTGCCTTGTTCCTTTTTTGCTCATTAGTGTCCATGCTTTGTTCCTCAATCCAAATACCTGAATATCAAGGATTTGCATCAGTTATTGGCACAAAATATGCATTTGAGGACACTAAATCTATTAAAATAAAGCCCTAAATGAGTCCAAATCGTGGACTCATCAAAACACTATCATAAAAGTATCTGTATAAGGTTAGAATTCCCCATTCTTTCACTTTATAAATTTTGCAGGGGTATTATTTAAATCGTAAGACATCACAAGAAACTTATAGTGTCCATATTAGGTCCTAAAATTTTTCATATGGATATCTGAAGACCTAATCTTCAATTGATGATTGGAAATCCTCAAATCAAACTTAGAAAACAAAGATGCACCCTGAAGCTGATTAAACAAGTCATTAATACGAGGAAAAATATATTTGTTCTTTACTATTACCTTGTTGAATTGTTGATAATCAACACACATAATCATTGTTTAATACTAGTATCGTGAATGAAAGCCAAATAAGACAAACACCCTCTATCAACTAATCTCTGAGTTCAAATGAAGGAGACAACTTTTCTAGGGTAGGACTCACTAGATTCCATCCACTTGACTCTTGGGACTCCCGTCATTGCTAAGGGCATAGTCTTAGCATAACAATAAAGAATAGTGTGACGTGGGATAGCCAATCCATATCCAATATAATATCAAAGTCTACCATTTCCAAAATGATCAAGTCTACCCAAGTATCATACCTGGCCAGAGAAATAAGACATGATCGATACACTTGATCCACCACTAAGGACTTACCCACTAGTGTAGAAATATTAATATGCACAATTATGGTATATGACATCATATTAAACCCAGTAACAAAATAGGTAGAGACATACGATAAAGTAGACCCAAATCAAACAATACAAATGCAGGTCGATGGAAAACTAGGGTTATACCTGTGATCATAACATCAAAAGTCTCAGCCTCAGCCCTTCCCGGAAGAGCATAAAATTAGCCCTCTCAGCCATAGGCACCCTAAGTAGTACCCTGACCTCCACTCTATGGAGCTGAAACACCTCTATTACAAGTCCTGCCGCCTCGACCCCTAGTCGGAGGTGCTTAATCTCTAGCTGGAGCAACTGAATAAGTACGTTGGGATCCCTAGTGAGTCTGAGAAGGACACTACCGAATCAGATGACCTGGATCCCCACACCTCAAGCAATACCTCGGCACAGATAAGTGTTGTTGCAAACTAGATGAGCTACCATGACCACATCGGCCATAACCATAAGATCCTCGAGTTGACTGTCCACTCTCATTTGTTGGCATAGATCCATGAACTGGCCCACGACGCTGAAAGGAGCCACGACCATAGTGTGAACCCTTTCCTTCAGGTGATGCACCAGAAAACTGACCATAAGAACAGGACCTCTTGGGATCTCCAAGCTTCTCTAAAACCATCAACTCTACCTCCCTAGCGTTGCTCACAATGGACCAGAAGGCGGCCCCTCTCTAGGTGCTTTGAACACACAAGACCAGGTGAAAAAAGTTAACCCTCTCACTAGCCTACGAACCTCTCCACCTCATCGGGAATAATAGTAATGGTGTGCTTGGAAAGATCACAGAAATTAGCCTCATACTAAATAACCATCCAACTGCCCTGTCTCAGGTCCTCAAACCTCAGTCGATTCTCCTCCCTCGCGCTCCAAGAAATGAATCAGTCTTGGAAAGAACTGGAAAACACATCCCACTCTGTCGGGGGAGATCGAATTGGTCTAGACCCTAAAAAAGTTCTCCACCAATCTCTCGCGGGTCAATGAAGCTGAAGTCAACAAAATAAACCCCACGAACATCCACCATACCTACAACCTCAAGCATTTTATGGTATAAAGTCCAAAACTCATAAGCACCCTCACTCTTACCACCTTGAAACTATGGTGGTTTCATATTTTGAAACCTTTTGTAACAATGATGATCAGTTGTCATCAAAATAACCTTAGAAGCAATCTGAACACCCATAACTAGTGTTGAAACCACTGGTGGCTGACCCTCCTGATCCTGAATACCCGGAGTCTGTTGTTGACCTGGAATCTACACCTCTAATGCAATCTAAGAACCATGTCGTATGCCTGTCGCACCACCTTGAGAGAAGTTCTCTAACACACCAATCATTCTCAACAAAATCACCTGAAACAAGGGAGCTCTAAATTCGGGAGGAACCTTGTCCTTAGCAACCTCAACATGTGGCTCGGGTGAAACATATATAGATCTACCTCTGGCTGGTGCTGCTCCACGGGCACAACCTCTAGCCAGTTCTATTCCATGAGCATGACATCTAGCTTTGGCCCTACTTCAACCCCTAGTTGGGGTCTCAAGTACTTCCTCCTCTACTACTTAAAACAGAAGCTTGGTCCTCGACATCTGCCAAAACAACATGCGACAACTCAGTACTAAATGAAGGCAACCATGCACAATAACAGAGAATGAACCACATGAAGTTTCCTAACAATCTTCATAGCCTCTCGAAGATAAGTATAGACATCTCCATACTGAACCTCAAGAATATACTTAGAGATGCCTTGTAAGCACTTGAGACCTATGAACTTGGGTCACTGATACCCTTTGTCACGACCCCAAAATGGATGTGATCGCACTTGTCCATTCCTAACAAGACAAGACACCTAAACCCAATGAAACAAAAGAAATGCGGAAAGATAAAGCAAGAAGAAGATAAAAGAAAAAAACTTGTTCATTTTATTAACACCCCAAAACCTGGTTGTCACGTATATAAGCCACTAAGGTAAATAGATAATTTAAGGTATAAATATGAGTCTCAATGTTTTTGTTTTTCAAATACAACAAAATATAAAGTAAAGGAATAAGAGGGTCATTCGGGATGACAAACATCTACCTCTTAAATCCTTGACAAGCCTTGAAATTAGAAGAAAAGAAGAAGATCACACAGTTAAGGCTAAAAACCTACACAACTGTAGAAGCTAGGAGTGAGTACCTACAACACAATATCCAACAAGAAACCTAATAAAAAGGGTAACCTAGCTAGAAATTGTATAAACTTTTCATCTCAATCGAACTTCCTCAAACTATGACCTGTACATAAATAATTCCAACCTTACAGTTCTACAATGCACAACTCACAAGGATCAATATTCACAATTCAACAACCAACACGAATCAAGTATGTCAATCTCAAATGATAAGTAGATCAATCACAACCAACAAGTAGATCAATCACAATTGTTACACCCCAACCCTAGGTAAGGCGGACAAGTACCATATGAACACATGATTTACAAGTGACCTGTGATTAGAAAGTAAACTACTATGCAGATAGATTTACTGATGTGAAGCTTCATATACAACACATATTGACTAGTTGAACCGATACATGTGACAAGTGAAACTATGAATACAGATGATAGCTTTACAATGTCTACAAAGCCTCTACTAGAATCCATGACTGTACCACTATAAAATACGCATAGTAAAGACTCGGCAAAGCCTCGAATAAACCTGGAGCTCACCAACAACCAATGAGTATCATGTACTTCTATTGGGGAGATCTACTAGTTAAGTACATGTACTTGCAGCATGAAATGCAGCATCCCCAATAAAGGACGTCAGTACGAAAGAATGTACTGAATATGTAAGTCATAATACAACCATATGTAAAATGAGAGCTCAAGTGAAACCAAATAGCAATAAATAAAGATTAGAGACCACCTTTGCTTATACTTGTGGAATCGTGTATGTTACATTCTTTTATTTACTTTTCTTTGCATTATAATATTTATAAGACATATGATACAAATGACCAACTGATCAGTGGTAGAAGAGGATGACCCATGCTAGGCATTTTAACCCCTGAGATGTTGTCCTCATAATTCCACAAATTGGGATCGGCCCATGCTAGGCTTTTGCCCCTGAGCTGCCACCCTCTTATACCAATTGGGATCGGCCCATGCTAGGTTTTTTCCCCTGAGCTTCCACCATTCTATACCAATTGGGATCGACCTATGCTAGGCATTTTCCCCTGGGTTGCCACCCATAATTATACAGATAGCTTCACTTAAATTCTTTATCTTTGAGATTGTTGTTTTGATGTTCATAACTCTTTCAAGATTGTTTTTTGGATAATTATAACTCTTTAGAAATTATTCTTTTGATGATCATTATCTCTTTTGAGATTGTTGTTTTGGTGGTCATAATCATTGTTGAGATTTGGAACTATGGACCAATAGTAGAAGACATACGAATATGGACTTACGATAATAACAATGACATGGGAAGCAAATGTGACATGCACATGTAATACTTAGGAGCATATGACTCAGTTAAGCATTTTGACATCTCAAATTGAAGCACATATCAAGTGAAGATACTTAACATATAGCCAAGAGATTTGAACTCTATATGGTAGCCGGATACTCACTAACTAATATCAAATACAAGGTATACATAAAAGTGGAACCAAGGGAGAACGTGGGCTGAATCAACTTAAGGACGGATACATATTCCAAGTAAGTACATGTAAAATGTACAACAGAGCAAGTATGGATCTTGTGAGGTAACATTATAGTCTAACACAATGGGAGTAATAACAAATAAAGGGAACATATGAACATCTGACAAAGATGACATATATATAGATAATTGAAGCTAGTTGGCATGATATGGGCAGATTGTATATCCAACATACAAACATATGTACTATGTGTAATCTAGGATCATTTTGATTTATATAAGGGAAATGCGTGCCAAGGGTACTTTGATAGTGAAACAAGTTTAAACCTTGCATGCTAATACTTGGTAGAGTAAGCACGTACATTTAGTAACAAACTCATATTAGAGTACTCACTTTAATGATCTAGGGAGTAGGAATTGCACCTATGGATCAGTCACTACCAAGGGCATTTAGAAAGTTTACTTCTTGTAATGCAAGTGTTGGATTCATGCCAAAGAAATAGGAAATAGAATAGTCTTACATACCTTGCTATACAGTTCAAAAAGTATGACTTAAGCTCCTTCTCTTCAGATTACTAATCTACAATAAAATAAGTTGTAAGACTAGTATTAGTAGCTAATCAATCAATTTGAGCTACTTGATCTCACCAAAATAATAACCACGCAGTAAGCATGCAATTTATCAAGTCAATGTTTTCTTTCCTTCTCTTTCCCTTAAATCACGTCTATATATTGTACAACCTTCATATCAGGTCCTCCCCAAACCTCCCTGCAATATTTAAGTCCTTTAACATCTCCATAACTTACCCGCACATCCAGTCACATCCCTTATCATAACATACATAAAACAATCCTTAAACATAATAATGTAACAGAAGAAATATGAATCATGGTTTTTGATCACCAGCACTTGAAGAGTTAACATTACTTTTAAGGTGCTCAAACAAGCTCATGACTGAAGTTAAAGAGGACTCCCCTCCATGGCTATCCCAACATGCACTAATCACCAGAATATCCTTCCCAATATTACACCATGTAAAAGTAACAATTTCCAACTCACTAACACATACCAAGTGTCCTAATTAAATCAAGCACAAGAGGGAGAAAATTGTAGTTTCTTACCTTGCTGGACAGAACTATCACTTGCTAAGACTTAGATTCTTCAAGGTAAAGGTTGTCCTCCTTAACTTGTCTTAAATTATACCTTCCAATAGCTTGAACTCCCTAATATTCAAGAACCCTAATGGTATTTAATGGCTGTTGTATGAAGCTAAGAGAGAGAAGAGAGAAAGCTCTAGAAATGAGATTTTTGGCAAAGTAAAAATGGTTGGAAAAAGTTGATATCAATCCCTTTTAAAGAGACTTGCTTTGGCTGACTTTCTCACTCATTTTGGGCCATAAGTTTTCAAGTAGGTGACCCACCTACTTGGACTTTTCACTTGGGCCTTTATGGACTTAAGAACATTGGGCCTTTTGCCACCTTTCTTGTACTTCTTTTGCAGCCAAACATATGTCTTTAATTTAGGCCACACATTTAAGTAGGTGATGCACCTACTTTTCCATTCAAATTATTTCTTGTAGGCTTGAAAAGATTGGGCCTTGGCTGTCCATTTTCCCCTTATTCTTCTATTCAACTTGGGCCAGATTAATGCAAGTAGGTTTAGTGTACTTGGCCCAATAACATAGTCAAAAGAGTCTTAGTAGGTGATGCACCTACTTGGTCCTTTGGGCTGGTCAATAAGTCAAAGTAGGTGATGCACCTACTTGTCATCTACTAGCTTAGTGAAGTCAAGCAAGCACCTTAATATTTTATTCCATTTCTAGACCTTAATACCTTTAACTTAACTTAACACTTATATACACTATGTCACTTTAAACTTTAGACTCAAATACCAACTTATGATCTCAAGTTTAAATACTTCCATCGACTTCAACTTAATCGGGTCACATTAAAATCTATACTATTGTCACTAGTTGCATAAAAAACCGAGTCCATAACTATAACACAAGGAAGTTTTTTAAGCGTAATAAATAGAACTAGTAGACGTAGAATACGGGGTGTTACAACAATCAACAATTAGATCTATCATAAGTAACAGAGGAATTAAGTCACATAATGAATTCTTGTCAGAACCATTTTTCTTTGGCACAATTGTCACTAGCCGGAACCATTTCCGATCAGCTTTTTATCACATCACTAGTAGGAACCATTTCCCTTCGGCTTTATATCACAACACTAGCCAAAACCATTTCCCTTCGACTTTATATCATTTCTTTAGTCGTAACCATTCCTTCCGGCTTTATATCAATTCACTAGCCGGAACCATTTCCCTTCAACTTTATATCATTTCACTAGTCGGAACCATCTCCCATCGACTTTATATCATTTCACTAGCCAGAACCATTTTTTTTTTGTCTTTGTAACACATATCTCATCATGGTGTTCAACAAGCAATGCACATAAGCAAATTCACACCACAAGGAAGAGAAAACAATTCAAGCAATTCAATCCACTTTCAAGCCATCAAGGCATTTCATCAATTAATCACATAAGGGCCACAACAAGGCATTTCATAAATTATCATTATCAACATGGTCTCTTTTCATTTATCCCCTATATATTTGTTAAGAGTAATCAACGGGAAACAATAACCCTTCACCTCGTATCCCATCACTCCCCAACACATGAACAATGAAGAGAAATAGACAATTCTACTAGATTACAAAACTTAAGATATCACTTGCCTTAATGCAATCAATTAAACAATCCAAGGCTTCCATCTTTCCCTTCTGAACCATCTCTGAAGCCACACAATCTTAAACAATCAAGTATTCACAATAAATCTCTGGAAACAACAATACTCATATCCAATACTTTTATAAATGGGTCAATCAACTCAAAACCCGATTTCAAAAGGAAGGTTTAAATTCGAAAATCAATACTTGAAAATGGTATTCAAGTCTTTAGGAACTCATTGGTGAAAACCATTTTGAAAAAGGGATCAAAATCAGTTCACAATCTCCAATTTAGTTTAGAACTTGTGTTTTGAAAAACCAAATCATTTGCCTACTACAATCCCAAATTTTGATGTTAGAATCCATAAATAATTAAAGGGAAATGAAGTTTTAGGATCACAAAAGCTTACCCAAAAGATTTAGCACAAGAAATCTCTTCAAAAATCACCTCAAGGGTCTCTCAAGCTCAAAATGGAAAATGGGGAAAAAACCCCAAAATTTTAGGTCCAAAAATTCTATTTGATGTCACTTAAGCAGGCTTGGTTCCCTTAAGCGAACCCCACAAGAAAATATCAGGTTTCACTTTCACGAACTGGCCTTTGCAGAAGTGAAGTTTGTGATTGCTAACAAGCCATTCACAGTCGCGAAAGTCAGCCCACCTGGACCTTCGCAAATGTGATTTGTTCCTTGTGATCGTGAGGTTCGCAAAAGCGATCAACCTTTTGCAATCGGGAGGCACACCAGGTCACTAAAAACCAACCAATACAAAAATCAACGAAAGCTTCCTTGGAATTTGTATAGAAGCCCGTAAACACAAACCATATATGTAAATCGATTATAGTAGATTTCCGGACTCAATGAAATCATTGAAACACGAATCCAAGGTCTCTTTGATCTAACATCGGTAAATACTATAAGAAATTAACATAATGCCTAAAAAGGCTAACTCAACTTTGGAACCTCTCAAAAATAAACCAAGACCTCATCTAGGTTTAAAATCATCCCCTAAACTCAACGGAACTCTTACAATTAAGATTTGAGCATTGGAACCCTAAATTTGGACCAAAGTAACCCGTAGGCTAAAATCTCAACAATTTCTAACTTAGGACCTCATATCCTTAAAAGGACTCCTAATCTAAAACTGATTACTTTTCTAGACTAGATTCCACATTCTGGGACTGATGAAATTGACAAAATTTTATTCCATCATTTTTTTTTGGTTTAACTAGCATATATATTTCATCTAGACCAAAATATACAAGTATAGTTCAGACAGCCTGGACAAGCTGCTCTAATTACAATCATATCCTTACATCTAAGTGAAGCAAGAAAACTATCAGGATAGTTGGAAATGTCTTGTAGACTCCTTCTCAATGATGCATTGTTTCTGCCTCGTACATGTAGATGGATCACCATGTTTTTTATCAACAATTCTGGATGAAATGTTTTATTTTGATATCGAGCACAGTTTCTATCTTGCCACAACATGTATACCACCATTGGGATAGCACTACGTTATCTCGGCTATCCCATTTTTCTTCTTTGCTATTTGGATCATCCATTGCACTTCATCTTCCCATCTCATGGCTTGTCTTCTATGCCCCCAACCATTGTAGTACACGTCTCCAGATGTTTGTGGTAATTCGACATTCAAAGAATAAGTGTGCAAATGTTTCCATATGCAATCCACAGAACACACAAGCTGGGGGCACAATGATTCCAAACTTCAATATTAACTATTGCAAGTATCTTTTATATGGCCAACCATAGGATAAATCTATGTCTAGGATGTATCCTTGGATGCGTTGTTAAGTGTTTCTAGGCTACTTTGGGATGGTCTGACAGTAATGAGATATATATCTTATGAATTGAGAACTTCCCTCTAGTTGTACATCCTGCAATTGTTGTGTTACTCTCCCATGACTATGACATGTAATCCTCATATGCTCCCTAGCCTCCAGGACTTTCCTCACCACCCAAGATGCATTCCAGGGGATCCTTACTTGGTACATGTCCCCAGCTTTGATGTAATATCTATGAACCCATTGCACCCATAAAGAATCTTTCTTCCTATATATGTCCCATAGAAGTTTAAGAATAGTTGTTTCATTCCAAGTGCATAGATTCATCACATTTAGTCCTCATGCTGCTCCTGGTAGGCAGATGTTTGCCCAAGACACTAAGGCTTTCTTTGAGACTGTTACAATACCAGTCCATAAGAAGGTTCTACAGAGTTGTTCAATTGCCTTGATTATTTTCTTGGGTATAAGGAAGATCAGAGCCCAATAAGCATGTACTCCAAAAAGGACTGCTTTAATTAATTGTAATCTCCCTGCATATGAAAGTAGTTTCGCTGACTAGCAAGTGATTTTAGCAGTTATCTTCTCAATTAAGGGGAGGTATGCATTGACTCTTAGTTTTTGAGATGCTAATGGCACTCTTAGGTATCTGAATGGCATAAACCCCTCAGTGAATCCCAAGGTATCAATTATACTTTGCTTTATGTAATCAGTCACCCCAACAATGTATATGAAGCTCTTTTCTATATTTGCTTGTAGACCAGATGCCTCAGAAAACTTCCTAAAGGCAGCATACATCAAATTGACTTAAATTAAATCAGCCCTACAATACATCAATAAGTCATCAGCAAAACTAATGTGAATACTCCGCAGTCTTTCACACCTGGGATGATAATTAAAGTCCATATTTGTTGCCATTTGCTGGAGTTCTCTTCCAAGGTATTCCATAGCCAATACAAAGAGGTAGGGGGACATGGGATCTCCTATCTAAGGCCTCGCTGTGCTAGAAAAGGTTCAGTTATCCCACCATTCAAAAGTAAAGAATATGATATTGTAGATATGCATTTCATGATCCAATGCATAAACTTTGCTAGAAATCCCATATCATTCATCAACTTCTCTAAGAAACCCTATTCCAAAGTGTCATACGTCTTTCTTTGGTCCACCTTTAATACACATCTAGGTGAAATCCATTTTTTGTTATAACTCTTGAAAATTTCATGCCTGACCAAGATGTTATCAATTATACTTCTACCCTTCACAAAAGTTGATTGAGCTTTATCAACAAGACCATAAATCAGCAGCTTCAGTCGATTAATTAAAACTTGACCTATGATTTTATATAAAGTGGTGCATCAAGAAATAGGTGTGTAATCACTAACCTTTGTTGGGGCTTTGAATTTAGAATTAAAGTTACTGTTGTAACATTTATAGCATGATGAAACCTACCAGCCTGAAAAAATGGTAGTACAGTTAATATAACATCTTTTTCAACTAGTTTCAAGTTCTTTGTAAAGAATTTAATGGGAAAACCATCCACTCCTGGGGCCTTGTCCTTGGGAATGATCTTTATGGTCTCCATTATCTCCTCTTTAGTTACTTCATTTATGAGCTCTCTTTGTTGCATGATAGTTAAGCATGGACCACCTCTTACCACTCCAGTATTTAAACAGTTCAGTTCAAAAGCTTTTGTCCCCATCAACCCTTTGAAGACTGATATAAACTCAGCTTCAATTTGAAGAAGTTATGTCAGTTTTAGACCAGTTTCTGTGCATATGGAGGTAATAGTGTTATGACTAGACCTTATCTTCCACTAGGCATGGAAATATTTGGAGTTGGAGTCTCCAAGTTCAATCCAATTTGCCCTAGCCTTTTGTCTAAGTGCAGCCTCTTCAATATTGCTCCATTTCTCTAGCTCAATAATTGTTTGTTTCTCCTGATCAATAAGCTCTTGATTGATTTTACTTATCTAATTTTTCCTTGAATTATCTCCAGTTTTTCCCTTAGTACTTTCAGCTTTTGCTTATATGAAGCCATATATTTATTTATGTCCTTACTTTGATGCTTAACATTTTTGAGTTTCTCCCACACCTCCTTCATAGTATTTTCCTCCACACTATCACCCCAAGCATTTCTCAGTCTTTCAACAAAGTCAAGATGCTCCATCATATTATTGAAGAATCTAAAAGGCCTAGGATGAATGTTGTTACACTGCTTGCATTTGATCAAGATGGGGAATGGTTGGATACTGAAGGATTCAAATATTCTGCCTCTACATGCCCAAAATGTTGCAGCCAAAACAAATTGCCAAAAGCCCAATCAATCTTACTATATACTCTCTTATTCCCTCCCTGTTTGTTGCACCAAGTAAAATGCCATCACATTGCCTTTATTGGTGTTAGTTGTAAATAATCAATAGTATTTTGAAGTCCCTGCACCTCTTATTGAGTGACTCAGAGCTCAGAACATTATTAAAGTCCCCATTTATAATCCAAGGAAGTTGATTCTGCAAAGTTATTTGCATAAGATTCTGCCATAATATTTCTTTCTTCTACACTTCATTTCTAGCATAAACAACAGTATAATATAATCTCAAATGGAGCCCTGGTTCTTCAACTAAGCAATGGATCAATTGCTCCTGAATATCAAGTATTTGCACCTTCAATGTTTATTTCCATATAGCCAAATTCTACAATTTGCATCATCCTTGTAATTATTTACACTAGACTATCCATATGCTAATTTGTTAATAATTTGTGCAGCTCTCTTTTCTTTAACCCTTGTTTCTAGGCATCCCATCATATCTACTCTATGTTTATTCAGAAAGAGTTTAAGATCTTTTTTTTATGGCCTTGATTAAGGCCCCTTATATTCCAAGTAGAAAGTATCATGTTGGAAGGAATGGCAGTTGCCAACACTCTTCCAGTTGCCTTGCATTCCTTCCTCTTCAATTAGTGTGTCAGTTGCTATCTCATCCACATCTTGCTTACCATCTCTCTGGCTAGGATCTATCTCTGGTTGATTTGTAGGCATCTGATTTACCTCTTGTATATCCTCACTTGCTGCAATTTGAGATTGAGGTTTAACAGGCATCCACTTGGCCACTAGTCTTCTATTAGTATCCTTCATCTTCCCCTTCCCATGGTCTACTTTTACTCCCCCTCCCAAGTTCTTCTCTTTAGAGGAATGTTTGTACCATCATTCAGTCTCGTTATGTCCCAATCTGATACATTGATTACAAAACTTGGGTTTCCACTCATACTCAATATTTTGATGTTATGGTCCAGAAGGTGTTTCCACTACTATAACATCAGGCAGGCTTTTAGCCAAATCCACTATCAATCAGTACCCTGGCATAGTATATTTTTCAGCATTTGCAGTGAACCTATCAGTATATAATGATATCCCAATTGCACTAGCAAGTTTTCTCAAAACTTTAATACACCAGTACCCCATAGGTAAGCTAGGAAATCTCACCCAAATTGGAATTTGATTATACATATCAGCATTCAACTCAAAGTCCAACTCCCAAATTCATAGAATCATATGTTTGTTCCCATAGAAATACGGTCTTGTTTGCATCACATTCTCTCTATCAATGATATTTTGAAATTAAAAACATAGTACCCATCTTCATGGTACAAAATCTTAGGTAGTTCAACAAAACCCCATACCTTCTTGATAAATTCTGTCATTTGTGCTTCATAAGGATTTCCCCCAATAACATACCCTATTAGTGCATACTCTCACTCCTTAACCTGTAATCGGATATCCACCTCTTCAATCTGAACTGTAAGTATACCCTCATTAATCACAGGGGGATGAATTTAAGGGTCTTACCATTACTGCGGTTTCCTTTCACATGTTCTGGAGCACCAGGAGTAGGTTCTGTGGACGTGCCAGCATCAGAAAACTGCAATCATCTCTTCGGTGTGTCCTTCCCATCCGCATCTCCTACTTTAATTTCATACTCTAAACCACTAGTATCATTCTCCTTTTTTGTCGCCTGGTAATTCGGAGGTAGAAAATCCCCTAAAGTTAGGGGTGACAGTTTATGAGTTGCTCCAGTAGCTGGTGTGACGATTTTGGGTGTGTGCGTAGATGGTAATTATTGTCGGCGGACCATTATTTAAAATTCCAAAAGACTCTAAAGATCACTTTTAAGCAACTTTAGCCTTTTGCCAAACCATAACTTACAAAATTATAAACTTTTAGTTAAAGCTTGGAAACCAACTTTCAAAAATCAAACATAGAAGACTCGGGGTCGATATCGGGAGGAAAAAATAGTAATTTGACAAAGATTCCAAAAATGACAAACCGGGTCATTACATAACTTGAAATTATCATAATGTGTTTTTGAAAATTTTTTGATTTTAAAAAATGCATATTCTAAGAAGTCGAAGTAGGAGTTTGGCCATGAAAATTAAAATTATTAACTTTATTTGAAAATTTTATTGTTGGAATTGTCTTCACTATACTTTTTACAAAATCTATTTAGAATTGGGATGTATTTTATTTAATTTTCATTTATACCCTCAATTTTTAAAGACTAGCAAAATCACCCAACTTGACTAATTCAGACGAAACATCAATCAAATGTGTTCTAAGAAAATAATTTCTAATAATAGATGGTCAGATAATGTCATTAATCATATCCCTCTACAAAAAGAACATCAACAAAAGCTACAATATGACCAATCAACTGCAAAGCTCCAATAATGGTTGGCCAATAAGACTAACAAAAGGACCCACCTAAACTCCATAGAAGTTGTTTGCTTCTTGTAGCTGGGCCTTGTTTGGACCACCACAAATTTTAGGGAAAAGAACATATGTACCCCAAAAGAGAAACTATTTACAAGTGGTTATCTATTTACTTTTATACGCCCTGTTTTTAACAACTAATTCGCATCAATGAACAAACTATATATCTATATATATATATATATATATAACACACTTTGATGGTATCAAAGATTAAGTGGCATTGTTTCGGTAAAAAGACAACTCAATTACTGCTTGATACCATTAGAGTACATAGATACCATCAAAGTATATATATACTCCGATAATATCAACGATGAAGAAGCATCGTCATGACCCAAAAATGAACGTGATAACACTCGTCAATTTTGGGTCTTGACACACTAAAAGCTAAAAATTCACGTAATTCCTAAAAGTTGGCTCATATATATGAAAATATGTCTTAAAATGGCGGGAATATACGTAATGCTTAACTCATTACGGAGGTCCTCATAATTTTTTTTCTGAAAAGATTTTTTGGTGCCCCAAGACACTAAATTCATGGGCTAATACACGCAAAAAAATAAGGAAGTCCCGTAATTCTTAAATATTGGCTCGTAAATACAAAATATAAGTCTTAAAAATGGTTGGCAATACATAATCCCCTCCTAAATCATTACAGAGGTCCTCAGAAAGTTTTTTCAGAAAAGATTTCGGGTCCCAAAGGCACCAAATCCATGCGCTAATACACATGAAAAATCAAGAAAGTCCCGTAATTCCTAAAGTTCGCTTGTCAATGCAAAAATGCCTTAAAATGGTGGGACTATACGTAATGCTCCCCAACTCACTACGGAGGTTCTCATAAAGTTTTTTCAGAAAATTGTTTTGTGCCTCAAGGCGCCAAATACATGGGTTAATACACACGAAAAACTAAGGTAGTCGCGTAATTCCTAAAAGTTGGCTCGTAAATGCGAAAATGAGTCTTAAAATGGTGGGACTACACGTAATTATCCATCATCTCATTCCTAAGGTCCTCATAATTTTCTTAAAAATAAATTTTGGGAGCCCGATGACGCCAAATCAATGGGTTAATACATATAAAAAAAAAGTTGCGTAATTTCTAGAAGTTAGCTAGTAAATGCAAAAATATGCATTGGGACTATACGTAATGCTCCTCAACTCACTACGAAGGTCCACATAAATTTTCTAAGAAGACATTTTCAAGAGCCCCAAGGCACCAAATCCATAGGCTAATAAACACCAAAACCAAGAAAGTCGCGTAATTCCTACAAGTTCACTCATACATGCAAAAATATGCCTTAAAATGGCGGGACTATACGTAATTCTTCCCCAAATCATTACGAAGATCTCCTAAAGTTTTTGTAAAAAAAAATTTGGGTGCCTCAAGGCGCCAAACCATGAGTTAATACACACGAAAATCAAGAAAGTCGCATAATTTCTTAAAGTTGGCCTGAAAATACGAAAATATGTCTTAAAATGGTAAGACTATATGTAATGCTCCCTCAACTCATTACGGAGGTCCTCATAAAAGAATTTCAAAAAAGAAATTTGGGTGCCCAAAGGTGCTAAATCCATGGGCTAATACACATGAAAAACTAAGAAAGTCATGCAATTCCTAAAAGTTGGTTCGTAAATATAAAAATATTCCTTAAAATGGTAGGGCTAAATGTAATGTTCCCCCAACTCGTTATGGAGGTCATCAGAAAGTTTTTTCTGAAACTTTTTTTGGGTGCCCCAAGGCGCCAGATCCATTGGCTAATACACATGAACAACAAAGAAAGTCGCGTAATTCCTAAAAGTTGGCTCGTAAATGCAAAAAATTGTCATAAAATAGAGGAACTATATGTAATGCTCCCTCAACTCATTACAGAAGTTCTCATAAAAATTATCAGAAAAAAATTTTGAGGTGCCCCAAGGTGCCAAACTATGGATTAATACACACGAAAACATAGAAATTTACATAATTTCTAAAGTTGGGTCATAAATACGAGAATATGCCTTAAAATTGTGGTAATATATGTAATGCTCCCCCAACTCATTATGAAGGTCCTCATAAAGTTTCTTTTGAAATAATTTTCAGGTGACCCAAGGGGCCAAATCGATATGCTATACACATGAAAATCAAGAAAGTCGTGTAATTCCTTAAAGTTCACTCGTAAATGTGAAAAAATGCCTTAAAAATTTGTGGGACTACAAGTAATGCTCCCCCTCTTTATAGACATCCACAAAGTTTTTTCAAAAATAAAAACTTCGGGTGCACCAAGGCGCTAGATCCATAGGCTAATACATATGGAAAAATTAAGAAATTCGTGTAATTTCTAAAAGTTGGCTCATTAGAGGAAAATTATGTCTTAAAATGGAGGAACTATATGTAATGCTCCCCCAACTCATAACAGAAGTTCTAATAGAAAATTTCCAGAAAAAATTTTTGAGTGCCCCAATGCGCCAAACCATGGGTTAATACACACAAACACCAAGAAAGTAGCGTAATTTCTAAAAGTTGGCTCTTAAATGTAAAAATATGCCTTAAAATCGTGGGACTAGGTGTAATGCTCCCCCAACTCATTATGAAGGTCCTCATAATGTTTTTTCAGAAAATAATTGGGTGCCCAAATGCACCAAATGCACCAAATCCATGGGTTAATACACACGAAAAACCAAAAAAGTCATGTAATTCCTAAAACTTGGCTCGTAAATGAGAAAAGATGCCTTAAAAATGATGGGACTATCTATACGTAGTTCTCCCGTAACTCATTACGGAGGTCCTCATACAAAAAATTCAAAAATAAGTGGGTGCCCCAAGGTGCTAGATTCATCGGCTAATACACACGATAACCCAATAAAGTCACATAATTCCTAAAACTTAGCTCGTAAATCTGAAAACATGCCTTAAAATGGTGGAACTAAATCTTCCCCCAACTCATTAAGGAGGTCCTCATAAAGTTTTTTCAGAATGAAATTTTGGTTGCCTCAAGGCATCAAATCCATGGTCCAATACACAAGAAAAACCAAGAAAGTCACGTAATTTCTGAAAGTTTGCTTGTAAATAGGAAAATATGACTTACAAATGGTGGATTTATACATAATGCTCCCCCATATCAAGTGTTGGGACTATGCTTCATAGACACCCTAGGACTCTTGAACTCTATGCTCTGAGACCAAGTTTGTCATGCACCGAGCCTACCCCTGGACGTAGCTTGCACTCGAAAATCATTTATGATCTCCAAGAGAACCCTTGGCCTGACTCACTATTCAGTGAAAACTTACTCAAGCATAAAGAAGCTTTATAATACGTAATTAAAGTCAACTCAAAGAAAGGACAACATTAGGTATAAAATGAACTAAACTAAATGGAAAGAATTAAAGGAATGAAACCATTTAACTTTACAAAATAGTTTCTCATTCTCTGAATTTTAACACAATAAGTGATATATAAAAATATAGTTTAACTTTATTGGGAGATTCTATAACCGACAACCATCACTATGAGCTACGTGACTTTCATCTTGGCAGCCTTGGACAGTGTTTCAAGATACCCAATACAGGTCGTAGACCCCTAAACGGGTTGTCTAAGGTGTTGTGAAGGGCGGTCCATTTTGGGTTAGTGGACTTGCATGTTTACCCTTTTTTAGCCATTTATTAAAGTCTGAGGTGTTACAATATCTCCCCCTTGAGACCATTCATCCTCAAATGGGATTCAAGCTAGAATGAAAGAGTGGGAAAGGGTCCAACAACCCAACACAAAGCAATAAGCATGAAAATAGCATAAACTTCAACATATCAACTTAAAGAGTACTTTACAAAGACTTAGTACCTTGGTATGGAATTTATTTATAGGAAAAAAGGTGAGGGTATCTCTTCTTCATATTATCCTCAGCATCCCAAGTAGCTTCTTCAACAAATTGGTTCCTCCATAAGACTTTGACTGATGCAACCTCTTTGGTTCTCAACATGCTAACTTGACAATCAAGGATCTGAACTCGAATCTCCTCATAGGACAAACTATCATTTACTCCAATACTCTCAGTAGGCACAATAAGTGCGGGATCACCCAATCACTTCTTTAACATAGAAATATGAAACACTAGATGGACTGCTGCTAACTCGAATTGTACCTCCAACTCATAAGCTTCATTACCAACCCTCTTGGATATCCTGTAATGACCAATGTATCATGGACTGAGCTTTCCTCTCTTACCAAACCTCATAACACCCTTCATGGGTGAAACTTTCAGATATACTCAATCATCAACTTCAAACTCCGAATGTCTTCTTCTAACATCACTATAAGATTTTTGACAATAATGTGTTGTTTTCAACATCTCCTGAATTATCTTCACCTTCTCCATGACTTGATGAACCAAATCTAGTCCTATAAACTCAACATCGTCAACCTGAAGCCAACAAATAATGACCACTCTGCCCTCAGTGGAATCTAACAAAAAGACTCCTAGACGTGCAAGTCTATGAACTTCCTTAGACAATTAGTTTTACGTTTCTCCACATGAGCAGTACTCTGCATGGACAACCTTCTCAAAGCATCAACAACAACATTAGCCTTACCTGGATGGTATAGAATACACATATCATAATATTTGAGTAGTTTTAGCCATCTCCTTTACTGAAGATTTAGCTCCTTCTGACTGAAAAAATACTGGAGACTCTTATGGTCGGTGAATACATCCACGTGAACACCATTGAGATAGTGACGCCATATCTTGATAGCAAAACTATTGCTGCCAACTCAAGGTCATGAGTTAGGTAGTTTTTTTCGTGAATCTTAAGTTGTCCAGAGGCATAGGCTATAACCTTACCATTCTACATCACTACACAACCAAGTCCAAATCTAGGCGCATCACAATAAACAACAAAACCCTATATACCATATGGTAGGGTCAAAACTAGAGTAGTGGTTAACTGAATTTTTCTAACAAGCTTCAGACCATTGAAACTTAGTTGTTTTTTGAGTCAACTTTGTTAATATGGACGAAATAGATGAAACCCCTCAACGAAAATTGTGTAGTTACCAGCCAATCCCAAGAAACTTTTTATATTAGTTGGAGACGTGGGTCTAGGCCAATTCTGCACTACTCCAATCCTCTGAGTGTCAACTCGAATTCCTTCGCTAGACACAATATGACCTAAGAATGCCATAGATTCAAGCTAGAACTCTGACTTAGAAATCTTGGCATACCACTCCCAATCCTTTAGAGTTTAGAGGACTATTTTGAGATGACTAGCGCGGTCCTTCTCATTCTTTGAATATATCAATATGTCATCAATAAATACAATAACAAACATGTTGAGATACTACTTAAATTCTATGTTCATAAGATCCATAAATGTTGCTAGAGTGTTAGCTAAACCAAAGGACATAACAAGGAACTCATAATGGTTGTAACGGGTCCTCAATATTGTCTTTGGGATATCCTTTTCTCTCACTTTGAACTGATGATAGCTAGATCTGAAGGTCTATCTTAGAAACAACACGCATCCTGAAGTTGGTCGAAAAGTCCTTATAAAGTCTTTTAAGAAATGGGGTGCCCCAAGGCGCCAATTTCAAGGGCTAATATAAGCGAAAAATAAAAAAATCACGTAATTCCTAAAAGTTAGCTCGTAAATGTTAAAACATGCTATAAATAATGGTGGGACTATACGTAATGCTCCCCCAACTCATTGCGGATATCCTCATAAATGTTCTTCAGAAAAAAAATCAGGTGATCTAAGGCGCAAAATTTATGGGCTAATACACACGAAAACCAGGAAATTCACATATATCCTTAAAGTTAGCTCGTAAATGTGAAAATGCCTTTAATGGTTGGACTAAACGTAATGCTCCAAAACTCATTACGGACGTCCTCATAAATTTTTTCAAATAAACTTTTAGGGTTCCCCAAGGCGCAAATTCATTGACTAAAACACATGGAAAACCAAGAAAGTAACGTTATACCTAAAAATTGATTCGTAAATGCAAATATATGCCTTAGAAAGTGTGGGACTGTATGTAATGCTCCCACAACTCATTACTGAGGTCCTCATAAAGTTTTTTTCAAAAAAATATTTTAAGTGCCCTAGGGCACTAAATTCTTGGGCTACTCACGTAAAAACCTAGAAAGTCGCGTAGTTCCTAAAAATTGGCTCATAAATGTGAAAATATGGCTTAAAATGGTGGGACTATACATAATGAACACCCCAACTCATGATGGAGATCCTCTTAATGTTTTTTAAGAAAAAAAATTAGATGCCCAAAGGCACAAAATCCATGGACTAGTACACACAAAAAACCAAGAAAGTCACGTAATTCCTAAAAGTTGACTCATTAATTCGAAAATGTGCCTTAAAATTGTGGGATTATGTGTAATGCTCCCACGCCTTACAAAGGTCCTCATACACTTTTTCCCGAGAAAACTTTCCAGAACCCCAAGATGCCAAATCCATGGGCATTACACAAGAAAAACCAAAGAAGTGGAATAATTCCTAAAAGTTGGCTCCTAAATGCAAAAATATGCTTTAAAATAACAGGACTATACACAATACTCCCCCAACTCATTACGGAGGTCCTCATAATATTTTTCAGAAAAACAATCAGTGCCACAAGGTGCCAAATCAATGGGCTAATACACACGAAAAACCAAGAAAGTCACGTAATTCCTAAAAGTTTATTCGTAAATGCAAAAGTATGCCTTACAAAATGGTGGGACTATATGTATTTCTTTCCAAACTCATTACAGAGATCCTCATAAAGTTTTGTCAGAAAAATTTTCCAGGTGCCCCAAGACGCCAAGTCCATGGGCTAACACATGAAACCAAGAGAGTCGCATAATTCCTAAAAGTTGGCTCATGAATGCAAAAATAAGTCTTAAAATAGTGGGACTATACATAATACCCCCCCCCCCCCCAATTCATTACAGAGGTTCTCATAAAGTTTTTTCAGAAAAAATTTATGGGTGCCCCAAGGCACCAAAGACACGAAAACCAAAGAAACTCGCGCAATTCCTAAAAGTTGGCTTGTAAATGCTAAAATATGCCTTAAAATGGTGAAAGTATACATAATGCTTTTCTAACTCATTACGGAAGTCGTCATGAAGTTTTTTGAAACAAAAAATTAGCGTGCCCTAAGGCGCTAAATCCATGAGTAATACCTATGAAAATAAAAAGGATGTGAAATTCCTAAAAGTTGATTCGTAAATGTGAAAATATGCCTTAAAATGGTAGTAATATGTGTAATGCTCCCCCATCTCATTATGGAGGTCCTCATGAAAAAAATCAAAAATATTTTTGGGTGCCCTAAGGCACTAAATCCATGGCTAATATACACGAAAAACCAATAAAGTTGTGTGATTCCTAAGTTGGTTCGTAAATGCAAAAAATTTCCATAAAAATGGTGGGACTATTCGAAATGCTCCCCTAAATAATTACAGAGTTCCTCATAAAGTGTTTTAAGAAAACAATTTTAGGTGCCCCAAGGAGGCAAATTCATGGGCTAATACACACGAAAAAATAAACAAGTCGCGTGATTTCCAAAAGTTGGCTCTTAACTTCAAAAATATGCCATAAAATGGTGAGACTATATGTAATGCTTCCCCCAACTCATTACGGAGGTCCACATAAAAAAAATTAGAAAATATTTTTGGGTGCCCAAAGACGCAAAATCTTTGGGCTAATACACACGAAAACCCAAGAAAGACAAGTAATTCTAAAAGTGAGATCGTCAATGCGAAAATATCCTGTAAAAATTATGGGACTATACGTAATGCTCCCCAACTCATCACAGAGGTCGTCACAAACTTGTGAACCTCTCCAACCTCTTTGGTTCTCAACCTACGAACCTAACAATCAAGGATCTGAACTGGAATTTACTCATAGGGCATACTGTAATTTACTCCAATAATCTCAGTAGGCACAATAAGTGTGGGATCACCCAAGCACTTATTTAGCATAGAAATGTGAAACACTGGATGAACTATTGCTAACTCAGATGGTAGCTCCAAATCATAAACTACATTACCAACCATCCTGGATATCTTGTAAGGACCGATATATCATGAACTGAGCTTTCCTTTTTTACCAAACCTCATAACACCCTTCATGGATGAAACTTTCTAATATACTAGATCATCAACTTCAAACTCCAAATCTCTTCTTCTAACATCAGTATAGGTTTTCTGCCGACTCTGCCTTATTTTCAACCTCTCCTAAATTGTGTAACACCTAGGATTCGAGAAATGATAAAATCTTGGTTTTTATAAGTTTCTGGTGCCATCCAACGGAGGCCAACCACGGACCATATGTCTAATCCATGGTTGGTCACCCAAAGATTTCTCAAAACCCAAGACCACGACCTGGACCAATGGACCATCGTTGGATCCATGTCCGTGGTTGAGGGTCCGTGCATCATGACCCCAAAATTTAGTTTCTGACATAGAACAAAAGAACGTGCAAGATGGACTGTCGGTCAAACCACGATCTGTGGTGTCGTTAGAGGTGACAATTATTTTCTTAGGGGTAGTTGTGTCTTTTCCTAATTAGACTAGCCTAATACTATGTCGTTTTACCTATGCCTAGGACCCCTAATTAAGTAATATTGACCTCAAATTAGTTCATTCACTTCATTCTCTTAAAATTCACCAAATTGAAGTTGAGTCTTTCACTCCCTAAAATAATTATCTCTCTAGAAGGTTGAAGAAGAAGATTCAAGCTAGGGTTCAAGGTCAAGTCTCCATTCTTCAATTGCTTTTGCACTTTGATAGCAAGGTATGATAGCTTTTTATCCATGGAATCATTGCATCCATGGAGCCCCAAGTTTCCCCAAATTCTGGAAAGTAGAAATTCCCCAATTTAAGTTAGGGTTTTCTTCCAAGTTATGGGTTCTTATGAATGTTGAATCAATTGTTTGAATTATGATTGATTATGTATTAATTGAGAGGATTCTATGCATTTATGATGAGATTCCATGTACCCATGCTTAACCTATGTTTCTAAGGAAGAATTGATTAAAGATGGGTTTTACTCTATGAAAGGAGAATTTATGGATTTGTGTATTCTTATAGGATAAATAAGATACAACAAGAATTTCTTTGAGATTGAAGCATATGTGATGATTTATGATAAGAATGGCTTTGAGAGGAAAGCTTATGTTATTACTTGTTTATTATTGATGTGATTGTTGTGAAAGGGATTTTCCCTCATGATTTCTTGTGTATGAATGTGAAAGACTTTCTCATATTGAATGATTCTAGGTTGAAAGGATTCCTCACCTAAAATGAATCTAAGCTAAGGAACTATGAAAATGATGAGGGCAAGAGGTGATTACTCATGACCCTAAATGAAAAGGATAAGAGGTGATTACCCATATTCCTTAGAGTAGAACAAGAGGTGATTACCCATGTTCCTATAATGCAAGAAGGACAAAAGGCGATTACCCATGATCCTTTATAATATGGAAAGAGGTGATTCCCCATGTCCTTAATAGATAATCTATTATATGTTATGATGAATGATGAGCTTGGATTGTTGCTTGAGTTTACCTTCCATGATGTGTAAGACTAGAGGTGGTTAGATATGTCTTGACTAAGGATGAATAAGGTTACTTCAAGAAGTACTCCTTACATGTTGAGATGATCTATTATGTGCATTGATTATGTTTTATGATTTATGTTGTTTAACTCTTATGTTATGTTTATGCATGCTATCATATTTAGTACATTTTCGTACTAACGCATACTCTTGCCTTCATTTCTAATCCAAATGTAAGGTCTGGCGTTCCCGATTCTAATCTATGTGGCTAGGATCTATAGTAGAAGAAGAGTTGAAGATTGGTGAGTCCTAATTCATCCGAGGATTTGGCCACTACTTTTCTTATGTTCTTTTCATATGAGTTTTAAACATTGATGTACACACTACACCTCGAGATTCTATTGTATTAGATGGTTTTGAGACAACTGTTTTAGACTTTCGCTTTGCTTTTTAAAACTTTGGTTATGTTAAAATATTGTGTTAAATCTTATTGATTTTCTATTATCTTGACTATGAAAGCTAAGTGGCTTGTATGAGACCTCTCGGGGTCTTGTACACCATGTTACATCTAGGGGATACCCCTGGGTCGTGACAAATTATCTTCACCTTCTCCATGGCTTGATGAACCAAATCTAGTCTTATCAACTCAGCCTCGCCAACCTTAAACCAGCTAGTAAGAGATCTACACCTACGCTCATATAGAGCCTAACACAGAGCCATTTGAATGTTGGAATGGTAACAATTATTGTATGCAAACTCAAAAAAGGCAAGTGGTCATCCCAATTACCTTTAAAATCCAAAACACAAGCTCTCAACATGTCCTCTAAGGTCTAATTTGTTCGCTCTGCTTGGCCATCGTTCTGAGGATGAAAAGTAGTACTAAGGTTCACCTTCAGACATAAACCTTTCTGAAACGAATTCCAAAATTGTGCGGTAAAATAGCACCTCTATCTGAAATGATGGACAAGGGTACTCTATACAGTCAAAATATCTCTCGAACGTATAAAGTTGCATACTCTTCTACTAAATTAGTAGTCTTTACTAGTAAGAACTGGGTTGTTGTGGTCATCTGATCCACAATTACCCAAATGGAATTAAGTTATCTACAAGATCGCGGTAAACTAGTAATGAAATCCTTATTAATCATCTCCCAATTCCATTTGGCAAGGTGTATATTATGAGCTACACCACATAGTCTTTGATGTCAATTTAGGCACTTAGCAACAAACTCGGCAATGCACCTCTTCATGTCACTCTACCAATAGACTTCTCTTAAGTCATGGTACATCTTGGTGGAGCCCAGATGAATTGAATATAGAGAACTATGGGCTTCTTCCATGATTCTCTCTATGAGTTCATGTACATTAGAACACACATCTTTCCTTGATACCTCAACACACCATCTCCCCATTGTGCAAATACCATCACTTTCTACTTATACACATTTGCCTTCAACTCAAGTACAATAGGATCCTTATCGTGCTTCTCCTTTACTTCTGACACTAATGAGGATTCTGACACTAAAACATGGACTTTATAATGGGTTTACCTCGTACTCGCACACAACATGACTCCATTTGGGTGATAGTGGACAGAGTCACTAAATCCGCTCACTTCTTGGTTGTCAAGACTACTGATTCAGCGGAGGACCACGCCAAACTCTACATCAATGAGATAGTCAGGTTGCATGGATTCCTTTGTCTATCATCTCAGATAGAGGTCCTCAGTTTACCTCTCATTTCTTGAAATTTTTTTAGAAGGATCTTGGTACACAGGTAAATCTCAGTACAACACTTCATCCGTAGACGGATGGTCAGGCAGAGCGTACCATTCTGACCTTAGAGGACATGTTGAAGGCTGACGTGATCGATTTCAAGGGTAGTTGGGATGATCACCTACCCCTCGTAGATTTTGCCTATAATAATAGCTTTCATTCCAGTATTTAGATGGCCCTGTATGAGGCACTATGTGGGCATAGATGCAGGTCCCCGATTGGTTGGTTTGAAGTAGGTGAAGAAACTTTGATTGGACCTGATTCGGTTCATGAGGTGAGGGAAAAAGTTTAGCTCATCAGAGATAGACTAAAGACGGGACTTAAAATTTGAAATCGATGATTGGGTTTTCTTGAAGGTGACACCTATGAAGGGGGTAATGAGATTTTGCAATAAAGAGAAGCTTAGTCCCAGTTATTTAGGTCCTTATAAAGTCATGAGAAGGATTAGCAATGTTGGTTAAGAGTTATAGTTGCCAGCATAACTAGTAGCGGTTCATCCAGTCTTTTACATTTCCTTATTGAAGAAGTGTATAGGTGATCCGGCATCGATAGTACCATTAGAGAGTGTGGATGTGAAGTATAGTCTCACTTATGAAGAAGTGTCAGATTCTTAAACGTCAGGTTTGTAGGTTGAGAAATAAGGAAGTCGCTTCAGTGAAGGTTTTGTGGAGGAGTCAGTCCGTAGAGAGAGCTACTTAGGAAGCAGAAGCAGTCATGATGGCCAAGTATCCTCACTTTTTTCCTTCTGATTCTGTTTCATCTTAAGGTACTAGTTCCTCCCTAGTCTTTCAGTTTACTCTTGTGTAATTCAATCTCAATATCTTGCTCCCTCAGTTATTCTTGTATTTCATCATATTTGCATGTTCATGGAACTAAGTTCAGTTAGATATCAGTTTCTAGTACTTAGTGGTAGGGATTGCAACTCCTTCCCTCCATACGCAGCTTGTTTAGACTTCATTTGAGGGTGAATGTTCCCAAGGGAGAGATATTGTAACACCTTAGAACCTAACTTACACACATCAGTAGAAAAAGGGTTGAACCAACAAAATTTGGAGGACCACGAGCCCCTCCACGGGTCGTGAGTCCCCACACGGGCCGTAGGGTGGGCCGTAAGAGTGAAGCAGAGCTATCAGGGCTCAAGTGTTAAACCACGACCCCCTTGATGGGTCATGGTCCCACTAACGAGTTGTGGCATGGTCCGTCAACTTGAACCAGTGGACCCCCGCCCTAGGTGAAAAACCACGATGGCCTTCACAGCACGTGGTACTTCACACGGTCTGTGATGTGGACCGTGGATGGGAGTACTAAGAAATAGTAGAACTGGCTAAGAACCACGACCCACTTGACGGGCCGTGGTCCCTATAACGGTCCGTCAATGGCCTCATGGGTGGCACTTCGCCAACTTTAAGTCAGGATTGTTTTGGTCTTTTTCCCTATGCATTGGGCATTTAACTACGTCATTTAATCCATAAACTATGTAGATTTACTTAGTATAAGCCTAATAATCTTGCCAGAACCTACCCAAAACCCTCATTCTCCTAAATTCATCCAAGTTAGAACGAAAAGAAGAGAAAGAGGCACCAGTTTCTTTCAAGAACAAGCAGCAGTGTTCTTCAGAGTTTAGCCCCAAAATCCAAAGGATTTCTCCGTAGAGTTCGTCACCAGGTATGTGGAATTTGACTAGTGGTTTCCTTCCATCCACTAGGTCCCTAGAATTCAATCAGTTCCTTGATTCTACATAGCTTGTTTAGACCTAAGGTTTGTAAAATCTTGGGAATTTGTTGTGATTTCAGTTGCTATATAATCCACGGTCTAAATATCATATTTCTTGGAAACGTTGAATAATTTCTTGTATTAAATTCAGAACCCTAGTTTGTGTAAATTCTCTTAGTTCATGAATTATACTTATTAGGTTAGTTAAACTATAAATCATTCTCAAGCTTTTGAATTTCACATTCTCAGTATATAAATGTTGCATTCTCAGTTAGCATGTCAGTATTTTGAGTTATTCAGTATTTAGTGCATTTTAGCTTCATATGTATTCAGTTGCGAGTAGACTTAGCGATGAGTTGGACTAGGAAACGTACCCTCATAATCCCAAAACTGCGTGCCCCCATAGGATCATAAGTCCCCTCTGTTAGGCATCAGATTTAGTGATCACGCCATTCATGCCTTTATACTCCTGGAAAGGTATATTGGGTCCTCTCGATGGGGCTTATAAATCGACTCCACGTTTAGCTCACGTGATTTATGTCAGTTAATAGTAGCTCCCACAGTCAGACTCTTAGTGCATTTGACTAGGTTTTCAACATTTATATCACTATACAATTCAGTATGTTATCTTCATGATTAGTATTTCATCATTGCATTCAGCTCAAGTTTTCAGTTATGTTTCAGTATTTATATTCTTGCTCAGACTATGTCATTGCTCATTTATGCTTTGTTCAGCTCATATATATTTGTTCAGCTTAGTATCTATATTATGCATGCTCAGTACATTCCAAGTACTGATGCATACTTTGCGCTACATCCTTTCACGGTGTAGGTTCAAGTACTCAGCATCCAGATCACGCTTAGCTCGATTCTCGGTCCGCATTCATCATCTTCAGTGGTGAGTCCTCATATTCTGAGAACAATAAATATGCCTTCATTTTAGTCTTTATTTTCAGTTTACAATTCTGTTAGAGTTAGTTGGGGGTATGTCACAACAACTCAATTCAGTTAGAGGCTTTTCAGACATAGCAATAGATTCATCTTGAGTTGTTATGTGGTTGTCAGTTATCACTAAACTCTTAGTATGTTTTATATATTCAGACTAGTTGGGTCTTTCCTCGTTTTCAGTTATCCACTATTTTAGCTTCCACATAGTACATGTCTTATTCAGTTATTCTTAGTATGCTTGATAATTCCAGAAACAGAGTTATCTTAGGGTTACTCGTAATCCTAGGTCCCGTGTTATGTCAAGAGGGTAGCCTCATGGCGTGACAATATTTATATGACAGAAAAAAAATTATTTTTCCATATCAAATATTATTTAATTATACATTTAGTTAAGTAATTCTATCGATACAAAAGTCTAAGTTGAGTAATGTTATTGATACAAAATAAAGTTTAATGACTTTGTTAGATAGATTTCCAAAGCTGAGTGAATTTTTTGAGATATTAACTCATAAATCATGTAACGCCCCGAAGCTACCCCGGGAAACGGACACGGGACCTAGGATCACGAGTGACCCCAAGCTAACCATGCTGGCATATCATAAGCATACTAAAGATAAATTGAATCAATAAATACTGCGAGGAAGCTAATCATAAAATAATCTGAAATGATAGGGAATACCTATACTAAATCTGAGTATATAAAAAACTAAGAGTTTAACAAGAACTAAAAAGTCAATCTCAAATACTAAAGTTGATTCTAACTATGTCTAAAATAAAGCCTATACTGACGAGAAATGGTGGTACATGCCCCTGCTAGGTCTAGCAACTACTGAAAACTAAAGACTAAAGCAAAGGAAAATAATCATGTCACTCATCCTTGAAGAATGAGGACTCACCACTTATGCTGCTGAATTGAAGATCGAGAACCGATATATGCATGATCTGGAAGTAAAGAACCTGAACCTATATCACGAGACTATGTATCGTAGAGTATGCATCAGTACTGAAAGGTACTGAGAATGAAGAATAGAGTAAAGTTGAACAATAAACATAACTGAACCAAAACATATATCTAAGCAATGATAAGAGATAAGCATAATACTAAACTGAGAATATTGAACATGAAATTACTGAATGCAATGACCAAGTTTAAAACATGCTAAACTGAAATCTAACTAGAATTGATGACATGGTCAATGAAATAGAACCTGACTGTGGGAGCTACTAATAACCAACATAAATCACATGAACTAAATATGGAGTCCAATGTATATGCCCCATCGAGAGGACCCAATATACCCTGCCAAAGGTATAAAGGCATGACTGACGTGATCACTAAAATGATGCCCACAGAGGGGACTTACAACTTACGGGGGACGTAGTTCTGGGACTTGAGGGTGACTGACCCTAGTCCACTCGGTATTAAGCTTATCTAAATTGATTATGTAATTAATAATTTATGACTGAATTTTTGTAACACTGGATAATTCAAATACTGACATACTAATAGAAAATGCAACATTAATGTACTGATAATAAAACATTCAAATCTGAGCCATGTATATCTGAAACAGCTGACCTAGCATGTGTAATTCATGAACTAAAAGAATTACATAGCTAGGGTTCTGAATTTATGAAAGAATCTACACAAAATAATACTAAAATCATGATAATCTGATTTGGATCATTCTAACAGCTAAAACCCAACAATTTCTAACATTCAAGAAACCCTAGGTTTTGATAATATTAAGGGAACCAATATTTTGACTGAATTCTAGGGACCTAGTGGATGAAAGGAATCCACTAGTGAAATCCCACATACCTGATGAAGAATTCCATGGAGAAATCTTTCAATTTTAGGCTGGAACTGAAGGAAACCCTGTTGTGTTCTTGGAAAGCGTTGGTCGACTCTTTCTTCTCTCTGGTTCTAAGTTTGATTGATTATTTGAGAAAGAATTGAAGGGCAAGTTCTAATTAAGTTGCTAGGCTAAAACTGACCAAAACTACATAGTTTAGGGGTTAAACGACGTAGTTTAGGTGTCCAGTGCATAAAGAAAAGACCAAACGACCCTTGACTTAAAAGTTGTTGGGGCCACCGACGAACCGTGGCTGGACCGACGGTCTGTGCTGATCAACCGTCGTTTGGCAATTGGGAGCTGAAATTAGGGGTCTGACCTACAGCCCTGGGCCACGGACCGTGGCCTGACCTACGGTTTGTAGGTCCTGGTGTGGGTCTACCCTTAGCCAATATTTCTAAGGGTTCTGGGGTAAGGGTCGCAGGTGGTGCCCATTGATGCCACCTACAACTTTTGAAATCTGCATTTTGATAGTTCTTGCATACGGGGTGTTACAAATCAAATCTACTTAAAACACATGCTTCGCTACGTTTACATGAATTAGAATCACCATCTTCTTCTTCTAAGAGGAGTAGGAGGAATGATCAGCAGCTGTAAAAAGAACAAGATCTTTAGATGAATCAATCTTTTTGATCGGAGAGAATAAATCATTTTGTGCAATTGATTTTCCACTTTGAGAATTCGTGATGTCCTATTTTGTGAGAAATTGTTTTTAAGAATGAAGTAATCATTTTTTTCCTTTTCAGTAGAGTTATCATGCTTATTATGTGTTGTGGGAATGGTTAACACGATTTTCAATGTGATCGAGTGAGATTTTAGTGATTTTAAGCTTTTGAATTGAATTACATTGAAATGGTTGACTTTGGTCAACATTTCATGATCCGAGCGTCGTTGTTAGTTTCACCGAGTTTAAAACATCAAGTTTGGTTAGCAGGGTGGTCGGTTAAATTCTCGAGACCTTAGATTGTGATTTAGGTAATAAAGTAAAAAGTTAAATTTTTGGCCTAAATGAGTCCAAAGGGATATTTCTGTCATATAATATTATTTTTTTGAAATCCAGCATTTCCATTGGTTCTGAAACATGTTTTATGATGAATTTACACTATTGATTTATGTTTATAGGTTCCGGATGAATTTTGAGGGTCAAAAAGATGTTTTAAAAGTTGTTAGTGCACACTTTTAGCAACGGAAAAGAATTTTAGCGATGAAATTACCAATTTAAGAATCTATTTGAACTCATTTCGTATTTTTGACATTTTGGGAGCTAGAAAGATATTTTTGACATTTTGGGAGGTAGAAAGATTAGTTTGATGTGATTTGTTTTATGCCTTTTTCTCTCATAATTATTGTGTTGTGTACATATTTCTAGTTTTATTTATCTCGTTTCCTAAAGATATCCCTTTCATATTTCATGATTTCTATCTACAAAGTGGAGACTTTAAACCCCCAAAGTAGAGAAATAAAAAATTATTGATTTGAAGGTCGATTTAGAATGATTTTCATTGACTATTGGAATTTATGGTCCTTACATTGTAGTTAAACTGATTTTGATAAAGGTTTTACAAAATTTCCCGTTTTAAACCACGTTTCAAATGACACAAATTTTGACTCATTTTCACTTGGGTTTGACTCGGTTTTACTCTATTTGATCATTGATTTTGACTCATTTTCACTTGGATTTTCACCCAAAGACTTCTTTTCACTTGGTGAACAGAAATTTCCTATAAAATTATTTTTTGATTTTCTAAAATAGATATCTCTTTTTAGTATAGTAGATAGGTAAAAGTAGATAGAGGGAGTAATTTGTTTCTGTTTTCCCTTTAAAAAGAATTGTCCTAGAAAGTGAAAATTTAATCTTAATTTTATTGAAAGAGTTAAGGGAAAATTTGTTTTAAAAAATCATTTTTTATTCATTATTTTTAAATGACGTGTAAAAAAATATATAAAGATTAATATGAAATAGAAAATATTAGTGTAGCTCCAATTAGGCGACTTAGTCAACCAAATATTAAAGCTTTCTATTTCACTTTATTTCAATGTCTAGTTATATTTGTTCATTTCTATTTACTTTCGCTGCAAATAGAAAGTTAGGTGCAAAATATAATTTTACAAGTTGTCCATCATTAATAATTTAGTACTATTATATATATATATACACAGTTCATGAGCACATGCATATCTATGTCTAGAACATAATTGCAAATGAAAGAAGCTAAGCACGTTTTTTAAATGGTTACGTCTTCTTCAATTAGTCTCTTCGTTTTATTTTACATGATTTGTATATATATGAAAAACAAATTATTTATTTATGAATTATAAAAAAAAAATTACTTTTTCTCATACTGTTTTTAATAATTTAAAAAAACTGTCAAATTAACATAAATCAAATAATATGAAACGATCAAGAAAATAATCACTCATGTTTCTCGCGTTCCCACCAAAATACACTACCCTTTAAATGCATTGCGTCAATACNGGGTGGGTGGGTTATGTGAAGGGAATGGGAATATAACCGTTGGGTTAGATTTTTTTAATTAAAAAAATAAATAAAAATGACTTTATTAGCGTGTTGACGCGCTCAACTATGTGGAGCGAAACGCGCCCTGGGTTGGGTGACGGAAGGGGGAAATAAATATACTTTTATGTACTTAAGGTGTGTAATAGGTCACCCAATTAGTTAAAGTGTGTAAATGACTTTTGGGTATACGTTTAGGGGGCAATTTATGCCTTTTGCCAAATTAATTTTACAACAAGTTGTCCATCATTAATGCCATCCTCTCTGACATATATATATTCCCATAAAGTATTATCTTTCTCACTACCTTTTTATATTTATTTTTCTTTTATCAAAGCCATGATTTTAACTAAGCCATGGTGATTCTCAGTTCCCTGCCATGATTTAATTATACAATGTTGTTGGAGGGGACAATCAAGAAGATTATCAATAGATTAGTAAAATGTATTGTGTTGGAATTATGACTTTCTTAATTCTGTAAAGGAACACGTATTTAGTACTTGTTCTTTACTACTTGAGAGTTATGATAAACAATTTTGTAAAATCACAATTAGTTCATAACTTTGTATTATTTATGTCAATTTCAAACAACACAATGATTACAAACCTATGTAATCTAAGGAATTATAAACTCTAATTCCTAACTATCCAAGACAAAAACCCCCAGGTTTAAGTTTTCTAACGTCTTCCAAATTTCTTAAACTTGTTAGACGTATCTTACATCCACCACTCGATTGTAATAAAAAAACTCTTAACTACAATCTTACAACTTTTTCTCACAAACTCGCAGTACTCCCCAAGCAAATTACAAAATTCTCTCAAATTCTCTTTGACAACGTTTTGATTGACTCTCTATGTAAGTGCGCAAACTTCCTTTAAGAAGTTATTGCCCTATTTATAGATTTGGACTTGAATCCAAAACCTATTTCAACTCAGACTCCTACTCGAACTTGACTTCATAGCATCCTCAATTCCTTATCCGATTAGAACATGATTTGACAACTTCTCTTTTTGTAGTTTCCTTTCTCGACTTGGCTTTGACAATTACTTTGCTTGCTTATGCTTCCTATTTTGTTTATACTTCCTACTTCACGTTGGACTTAGAATTTACTTAGCCTTCCTGCTTGAACTCGTTCCTTTTCTCATTTGTTTTGTCAGTATTCAAAAGCCATATTAAACTAACATATTGTAATGCGCTTGAATCTTTTTAAAGAGAACGCGCGAGATAATCCGGCCTCAATTTGAAGATAAATTTTATTTTTAATTGTAATTGTATTTTCACCAACAATTAATAAATCTCAAGATTAATAGATACTTGAAATAAACTAATTAGCATTCAATTAATGGCAAACTTATAAATAGAGAATAGAATTAATGAAAAACTCATAAGCTCATCAACAGTACAGTTGAGACAATTACTATTTACTTTTAAAATCTATGATATCTAGAATAGTCTGTATAGCTGTGAGTATGAGGAGTATGATGGCTGCTATTGTTGAAGCTCCTTTCCAAGGACTATTAAAATAATTGTGCCTCAAACTTGTCTTCATTCTATTCCATGGTTTTTCATAATGTTTAGCTGCTTTTAAGCATTTGTCTTGTAATAGAAGTCTGAATACGTAGTGATCCCATGTCCGTTTTTGTTGAAGAGGCTAGCCATTTCTTTGTCCTCTCCCATCCAATTCTCTATGATTCCTTTCTGGCGAAGCAAACTCACATCTTTTTCTGAGTCAATAAGATGATCCATGAAAGCTGCAAAATCAGTGAAATACTTATATTGTACATCAGATGATTGTTGCTCATAAGCAATGAGATTTCGCAAGATGGTTTCTGTGCCATCATATACTTGAAAACAAGGGATCGTCATTAATCCATTCTCAAATTTTATACTATCAAATAAACTTGTTTTATCCCCAAGTTTGTCATGTAATCCAGCTTTAACAAAGCTAACTCCAGCTTGGGAAAGCTCTGTTGCATTTGGCATGACCTTATTTCGCTTTATGTCATATTTTAAATTTTTCTTGGGATGTTGGCCATGACATGAAGCAATGTGAACTGCATGAAGTAAATGTTTGATACTATCTTTTGTGTTTTTAAAGGATTCACTGATCATGTTTGGCAAGTCAACAAAAAAGATAATTGAATCATTCACCAGTAACAACAATGGTAATTCATCAGCTTGTTTCGACATGTCATGAAGCTTGTTGAGGACAAAGAAGGGAAGTTGCTTTCTAGTAACATCAAGTCTCGGAATATTTGATGACATATGTAACTAGCAAAACTAATAATTTCTTCTTCTCCTTCGGGACACATTTCACAACATTCTCGAATAAACTCAACCACAAAACAACCATCAAGCAACAACATTTGACAAAATTGAGTATCATTACCAAGGTCTTCATCATCGTAACACTTCAGTGCTTCCTCCTTCAGTTTCTCCAATTCTCTGATGCAACTTTTCATATCGAACCCCTCTTTTCGTTGAAGAAATCGACGTAGGCACAATAATTTGTAATCTTCCATTGAACCAAGTTGAGGATTTTTTCTATGATAAGGACCGATAGAGACCATCTTTGGTGTATATGCCGATGGATTTGATTTCGTAGCGACACATTTACTTTGAATATAGTACGTGATTTAGTAGACGAATTGTCTAAATCCTTATTCATTTCTTTAATTCTATCCTCTATGTCGTTTAAATGATACCCTTTTCTCCCTTCTTCTATCTGTAATGAAAAAGAGCATGAAATTTCAAAACATTTTTTAGAAGCAACTATGCAATAAACAAGCAATTATATTTACCAAATTTCATATCATGATTTTAAATCATAATTTCATATCGCATGGTCAAATGGATTTTTAGAAAATATCTACATGTGTCGGATTCTTCATAAGTAGTGTGCTTTTGGAAGATCTGACACAAGTATAACAATATTTGTGGAGATTTATTAAGCCCACCCATAGCTGATTTCAAATAATCCAGAACCTTGATATTCCCATATCCAATATGTGGGCAGTGACAGAGCTAGGATTTTTAATAAAAGGGTTCAAAATCTGAAAAAGTAAACATATGAACTAATCGAAGAGGGTTGGACATCTATTGTATATACATAAAAAATATTTTGATCATGTATAATAGTAAGATTTTCCGCCAAAGAAGGATCAGGTGAACCCCTAACACAGTGCTGGCTCTGCCCCTGCATGTGCGGATGAAGGAAAAAGCAAACAAAAAGACTAGAAGATTCTATTCAGTTTGACAAGATCAACAAAAGTAACACTCAAACACATGATGCAAATGAATACACTAAGTTATTTTTGGAAAAACAAACAATTATGCAAAGAAGAAACATTGTCACCTTAGTATATGAGCAAACGACGCCGTATAGTTTCTTAAAAAGTGAATTCTCTTGCCACTACATACAGTAGCAGTAACAGGTGTCACCGGAGCAACACAAGACTGAAACCACCGGCAAACTGTTTGCCGGAGGCCGAAGTTTTGGTGATAAATTTTCCGGCAAATCATTATTTGTTTTGCTTTGGGAACTCTTGAAAAGATGGGTGTTGCAGCAACTTTTATAAGTGAAAAAACATCTTTGGGATTTTACAAAATATCATAATGTATTTTAATTTACCCAACGTGTTTGGTAGAGTGTATATAAATAATAATAAATAGAGTATTGTATTAGTAATGGTTATATTAATAATGCTTGTAGTAATTATACATAGATAATTTTTTTTATATTGTTTAATTTGGTGTATTAAAAAGGCAAAGGGTCAAATAAACCAATGTATAATTGGAAATAGTTTAAATATACCTTCGTCATACTTTAGGTCCAAATATACCCCTTTTGTTATACTTTGGATCCAAATATACCCCTCTGATTATACTTTGACACAAATTTATTCTTAATTTTAACAAAAAAACAGATGACAAGCTCAAAATTAAATAACACACCCCGAATTTCAAACTTTTTTCTTTTAGAAATTCATTCCTTTCGCTTTGAATCTTTTCTTTGCATTTTCTTTCTAAAAGAAGCTAATAATTTGCATTTCACTTGGATTTTCACCCAAAGACTTCTTTTCACTTGGTGAATAGAAATTTCCTACAAAATTAGTTTTTGATTTTCTAAAATTGATATCTCTTTTTAACAAATTTATCCTTAATTTTAACAAAAAAACAGATGACAAGCTCAAAATTAAATAACGCTGTAATAATTTAAAATTTATTAAATATAAATTTATAAAATGATTCAGAATATATTAAATTCATAAATATATTAGCCCAAATAAATTATAGATTAATATAATTGGGCTATTTATTCAAGTCCAATAAATATGAATTTGATTAAAGTCAAAATTAATTGATTTGGGCTATAGATGAGCCCAATTTACTAAGTTCAATGTCATCTTATCCTAAGAGGCCCATTCTTTTGGTGCCACGTGGCAAATGACATGGCATGCCAAGTCAAATAGGAAGCGAATAGGATCATGACATGTGTCAAAGATGATAAGCCCACTCCATAAAGCTCATATGCCATGTCACTTAAATCTGATTGGCCAAAGGGAATCCTGTTCCAATCGCAACTCCTCTATTCTAAAACTATAAATAGGGGTCTTCATAATTCATAAAGAAGACATAAAATTCTAAACAAAAAGCTAGAGAAAATATGTGGTACAAACGCCAAAAAATCTCTATAAAGCTACAAGTTTAAGAATTCAAGCATTCAAGTTCAAGAACGATCAAGATCAAGACCATCGGATTCAAGAACAAGCTCGAACCCTTGAATTCAAGTAAAAGTCAAGATCAAGATAAAGTTCAAAGTTCAAATCCATCGAAGATTCAAGAACAAGCTTTATAGCCCTTGAATTCATATTTGAAAAAGCGAATTCAGAGGAATCATAGAGATTGTAACACTCGCATTTTGAACTAATAAATACGATTATTGCTATAATTTTCCGTTCTTGATTATTATTTTCTCGACGCGAATTTTATTGTCTACAAACGCACCCCGAATTTCAAATACTTTTTTCTTTTAGAAACTCATTCCTTTCGCTTTGAATCTTTTCTTTGCATTTTCTTCTTAAAAGAAGCTAATAATTTGCATTTCACTTGGATTTTCACCCAAAGACTTCTTTTCACTTGGTGAATAGAAATTTTCTACAAAATTATTTTTTGATTTTCTAAAATTGATCTCTTTTTAGTATAGTAGACAGGTAAAAGTAGATGAAGGGAGTAATTTTTTTCTGTTTTCCGTTTAAAAATGAATTGTCCTTGAAAGTGAAAATCTAATCTTAAAATTTATTGAAAAAGTTAAAGGAAATTAGTTTTAAAAAAATCATTTTTTATTCATGATTTTTTAAATAACGTGTAAAAAATATATAACGATTAATATGAAATAGAAAATATTAGTGTAGCTCCAATTAAGGAAAATGTCAAATTAACATAAATCAAATAATATAAAACGGTGAAGAAAATAATTACTTACGTCTCCCGTATTCCCAGCAAAATACACTCCCCTTTAAATGCATGTTGCCTGTATTGACCAATCTAATAATTAATAGGCACATCTGTAAAAGTTTATTCGAATATATATATATATATATATAATGTGTGTTTACACATTTATTTTAAGTATTTAACCATAGTTCGTACTAATATACGGGTAAAATACTCATTTTGTTCTTTTTTTTTTGGAGTGGGATGGGTAGTAAATATTAGTACTTTCTCCTTCTTATTTTATGTGACATTTTTTCTTTTTTATTTTGTCTCCCTAAAAAAACGTTATCCTAAATATAGAAAAAGTTCAAAGATCCATCTTGAACTTAAATAATTCAATAATTTTGAACAATAAAAAAAATCTAAAAAATTCAGTTGATATAAAATGGGGAAGCATGTATTGTACTCCATGATATTTCACTTTCTGACTTTCAGTGCAAATAGAAAGTTGGGTGTGAAAATTAATTTTACAAGTTGTCCATCACTAATTCATGCACTGCATGCCTATGTCCAGAATTCATATTCATAATTACAAAACAAAGAAGCATGTTTTTTTAAGGGATAAGGGTTTGAAAAATACCCCAACTTTGGTTGGATTTGCTGTTGCGATACTAAACTTTCATGAAGACCTATTACCTCCTTAGACTATTTAATACCGTATTTTAAACATTATATTTGTCCACGTGGACATAAAAAATAATGCAAAATTATAAATAGTAATGTGTCCACGTGGGCACATATATACCTTTAAAATACACCATTAAATAGTTCAGGGGGTAGAAAATACGGTATTAAATAGTCTAGGGAGGCAATAGGTCCTTATGAAAGTTTAGTATCGCAACAGCAAATCCGATCAAAGTTGAGGTACTTTTCAGACCCTTATCCCTTTTTTTAAATGATTACGTCTTTTTGATGTATTACTTTGTTTTATTTTACTTATTTTTTATATTATAAATAAATTTTAATTATTTTACTTTTCTATTTTAACAAATTAAAATAGTTATATTACTTTTCTTTATACTACCTTTAATAATTTAAATAAGAGTGTTAGGTTAACATGAATCAAATAATATGAAATGACGAAGAGAGCGATAATCACTTATCTCTCAGCATTTCCACCAAACCACAATTTCCTTTAAATGCACTATGTCAGTATTGATCGATTTTATAATTAATAGGATAAAACGATAAAAAACTATTGATATTCAATATTTATATTAATCCAATAAAGAAGTAATACGCTTTTACACATAATTTTTGTAATATTTAACCATAGTCCATACTGCACTATGTGCAAATACTCATTTTGTTCTTTTTTCTTCTTTTTTTCCGGTGGTGATGGTTGTGAGAGAATTGGTAAAATTTTATTAGTCGAATTAGGGGTGGTAAATGGGTGCATTATAACAAGAATAACTTTGGGCAACAATTAATAATGCATATTAATAAAACTTGTTAAAATTTATATTTGTATAATTAGTTAATTGCCACTGGATTCAATGTCGAGATATACTTTACAAAGAGCGCTAATTGTCTCTAAAAAATATATTTAACAACAATTAAACTATTGACATTAATTAATTATCGATAAAGATCATTTTTGATGTAGTGATGATTGTGGAGCAAAGCTAGATTTCAATTCGCCCGCCCCGGCCCTTCTCGCTCCACATAGCATATTGTTATTTTCAACTCATTCCACTCTGCCCCGCATAAATTTGCTTTGTCTAGTCCCACATAATCTTTTTGACTTCTTAATATATTTTTTTAACCACTAAAAGTAATATTTAGCTTAGCATTACAATGCAATTTTATCTTACTCTTTTAAACATCTCAGTAACATTTTTTTTTATAGTTTTGTGTTAGTTACAATTGATGTAATAAGCAAATATCCAATGCAAGTAGTGCCCAAACAGGTGCCAAATTGGTACAAGAATTAGATGAACCTAATTTTCTAACCGAGGCTTTATCAAGCCCTAAAAGGGATTAATAGTTAAAAGCGATGAAAGAAGAATTAGAGTCCATGAAAATCAACAAAGTATGAATCAAGTTGACCTTCCTAAGGAACGTAAAGCTATTGGGAATAAATGGATTCTCAAAGTTAAACGAAAATCAGATGTGTCAATAGAAAGACACAAAGCACGATTGGTGACAAAAGGTTTTACCGAAGAATTTGGAATAGATTATGAGGAAACTTTTTCACTGTTGAGAAGTTTACCTCCATACGAGTACTTTTTGTAGAAATCACAATACATAAAGGAAAAGAAGAGCTCGATAATATTGATATATTTTGTGTGTAAAACTATTGTACAATACCTCCTTATATAGATTGTTGGCAGGTTACAATATATGAGAGTTCTACTTGAATTCTACTTTGTAAATTAACTCTTACTAGTAATACATAACAACACTTACACTCCTAATGCAATACATACTCCTAATGCTATCCCAATTCTGCTTTTTTACGCTAGTCTCCAACACTTCCCCTCAAGCTAGTGAGAGGTGGATTAACCACTCCTAGCTTGCTTCGAAAGGCTGCAAATTGTTGTTTTGTAAGTGCCTTGGTGTGTATGTCAACTAGCTGATCTTGTGATCGAACAAAATGTGTTATGAGTTGTCCCTTTGCCAACTTTTCTCTAACAAAGTGATAGTCCATCTCCACATGTTTAGTCCTAGAATGCAATATTGGATTCACATTCATGTAAAATGCACTAAGATTATCACAAAATAGTATTGGAGTTGTGGTAAGTGTGACGCTAATATCTTTGAGTATATAGGTGATTCATGTAATCTCGACTGCAGTGGAGGCTAGTGCTCTATATTCAGTTTCAGCACTTGACCTAGAAAATGTATATTGTTTCTTTGATGCCCATGAAATGCAGTTAGCTCCTAAGTATATTGTATAACCTGTAGTTGATCGTCTTGTTGTAGAACAACCTACCCAATCTGCATCAGAGTATCCACACAGCCTTAGAGGTGACTTTGTAATTAGCCTAAGTCCAAGTTGAACTATCTATCTCACATATCTAAGAATCCTCTTTACAGCGTGAAAGTGCTCACTGTTTGGATTCTACATGAACTGACTTGTGAGATTTACTACATGAGTTATATCAGGCCTAGTTAGTGTGAGATACTACAGACTACCCACAATACTTCTATAAATTGAGGCATCTACAGAACTTCCTTGAGCTTCCTATAGGTCATGCTTTTGTTCAAGTGGTGTATTTACTGCTCTAGCCATGGCCATATTAGTTTTCTTGAGGAGTTCAGTGGCGTATTTACATTGATCTAGGTGAATACCTCCATCAAAGTATGTAACCTCAATCCCAAGAAAGAATTGAAGAGGACCAAGATCCTTCATTGCAAACTCCTTCCCAAGAGAAACAATTATTTCTTAAATATGAACATGGGAGCTTCCTGCAATCAGTATATCATCTACATACAAAAGAAGCAGGATATTACCACTTTTGCAATGAAGTACAAATAAGGATGAGTCTGCTCTACTACATTTGAACTCAAGGTGCAGAAGGAACATGTTGAACCTTTCAAACCAGGCTCTAGGTGCCTGCTTGAGGCCATATAGTGCTTTCTTCATAAATCAAACATGCTTGGATACTGAGGATCAACAAAACTCGGAGGTTGTGCCATATAGACTTCTTCCTGTAGATGCCCATGTAGAAAGGCATTTTTGACATCAATAGTTGTCTAATAGGCCATTTTAGACTAACAGCAGTGGATAACACTACCCTTATAGTGGTAGCCTTAACTACAGGACTAAAAGTTTCTTCAAAATCAATTCCTTCAAGCTGAGAGTATCCTTTCGCAACCAACCTAGCTTTATGTTTATCTATATTACCATCTGATTTTAACTTGGTCTTGAATACCCATCTTGATCCAACCACATTCATTTTTGTTATTCTAGGTACCAAGGTCCATGTTTGATTTTCATGTAAGACATCAATCTCTTATTTCATAGTTGCATACCACAGTGGAACCTTTAGTGCTTAATCCACAATTGTTGGCTCAGCAATACCTACTAAAGTTGTGCGAGGGGTTGAAACATTTTTTTCCTTCAATCTAGTCATCATATGATGTCCTTCTGTAGTGCTAGAGGTTTGTGGCTCTGCAGTCCTGCTTGTAGATTCCAGATTTTGATGTATCTCTTCATTAAACTAGCCTAATAGGTCACCTTCCAGGTTTACACCTTGTGTAGTACACACTAGGATGTGGTTATGTTCCAGCACTTCAGTTGCATCCTGACTTGCCGATGCATTTTCTGGATCATCAACACAATTATCACTTTTACCATCAGAGATGTTTTCTGGATCATGAGTACTATCTGGTAGCACATCATCAGGATCAACATGATTTGAATCTACACCATCAATGTTGGGAGGTTTTGGCAACACTTCCCCTAAAGTTGAACCACTATCTGTTGGAGAGTGATCCTGCACAGTAAAGAAAAACTCAAGAAAAGTAGCTAGGTGAGTAAGGGTGTTTAGGGAGGATTATGCAGGTTGCACATAAGGAAGCAAATGCTCATCAAAGATCACATGTATTGATGTAAAAACCTTTTTTGTGGATGGTTGGTAGCACCTATAGCCTTTGCGTAAATTGCTATAGCCAACAAACACACATGGGTAAGTTTTAGGTGCAAACTTTGATTGTCCCTTGAGGTGTGGATAACATCTGCATCCAAAAACTGTCAAACTATTGTAATCTCGAGATGCTCCATGAAGTTTGACAAAAGGTATCTCATTCTTCAGAACCGAGGATGGTAGTTTGTTTATCAAGAATACAGCAGTGAAAAAAGCTTCCATTCACAAGAACATAGGTAGTTTTGCATGAAAGAGTAAAGTGAGACCAGTTTCTACTATATGCCTATGTTTTCTTTCAGAGATTCCATTTTGTTCAGGAGTATTTGGACATGACAATTGTCTTATATTTCCATAGTTTTCCAAGTGTTTAATGAATTCATTGTTGATGAACTCACCACCTCCATCACATTGAAAGATTTTAATTGATCTTGAAAACTGTTTTTCAACCATTTTCTGAAACTTACATAAAATCTCAAAAAACTCAAACTTCTTTTTTATTGGATACAACCAGGTGTATCTAGTTTTATCATCCACAAACAATACATAGTACTTCATGTGTTGAGAAGATTCAATAGGGGTTGTACCCCAAAGAGCACAATGAATTTTGAATAATGGTTCCTTCTCAATTTTATTTCTCAATGCACAAGGAAGTTTACAACTTTTCCCTATCTGACAGCAAGTACAGATGGTAGGCACTTTATTTCAACTCTTAACATCTATATGGTTATTTCTATTTAAAAATAGTAAAGACTTCAAACAAGGGTGACCTAATCTAGCATGCCAAATGCAATCTGTCTTTCTCCAGTCCAAGGTTGCTATGAAAGCATAAATGTTGTTATCTTCAAGTGCATAGAGTTCTCTTTTCTTAGTTTCTTTGGCTAGTTGCTTCCCTGACTTATTGTCCTTAACAACAAAATCAGATTCATCAAACTCAAGGGTGCAACAATTGTCTTTTGCTAGCTTGCTAACAAATAATAAATTTTTATTAATATCAGGAACTACTAGTATCTCATTAACCTTCAGACCTGACCTTGTTGTATTCCCAACATGTGTAATGTTTAGATGAGATCCATTACCAATAATTATTATTTGTTCCATTGTAAGTCTTCAGATCAGATAAGTTGCCTTTGTTGTTAGTTAGGTGGTTGGTTGCTCCAGAGTTAACATACATAGCATTGTCCTCAGTCTGTGTATCTTGAAAATTGACTGCTGCTAAGGCCTGTGGGAGGTCTTCTACAGCTTGATATGAGTAGTCCCACCTATAGAAGCACTTGATTGCAGTGTGGTTATTCCTTCACAGATTTGGCAAGCATTGGAGGCTAAGTCCTTGTCCTTCACGTGGTTTGATGCCTGCATATTCTAATTATTTTGACTATAGTTTCCCTGTCCAACAGGTTTGAAACCTCTTCCTCTTGAGTTATAGTTAGAGTTGCCTCTATTCTGATTGTGATTATAGCCTCTTCTACCTCTACCTCTACCTCTTTGTGCAGAAAAGGCCATGTTATGATTCTCCAATGGCACTTCCTCATCATCTTCTCTCATGTCAAAGCCTCTAAGAGCATTGGCAAACTGGTTGAGTGTGGGACATGGTGTCTTTCTAAGAATAACAGTCCTGAAGGTCTTATATTTAAGGTCTACACCTCGAGCAAAGTTGATTCCTTTGATATCCTCATCAAGAGGTTTATGAATGGCTGCAAGGCCATCACATATTTCTTTGAACTCTTTCAGATACTCATCAAGTTTTTTGGCTCCCAACTTGATGTTCTGGAGTTGGTTTGAGTTGAAATTCCTTGTCTTTAGTTGCTTGAAGATATGTTTCTTCTAAGCATTCCCACATCTCTTGGGTTGTCGAACAACCGACAATGAGATACATGCTCTACTCAGCCATAGTCCCTGAGATCCATGTTCTCAACAACACATCTTTCTCTTCCCAAAGACTCAACAACAAATCTTTCTCTTCCCAAAGACTCTCCAAATCTTCTTTCTCCTTGCCTTCAATAATTTTTTCCTTCCCGTTTGTGGTAATTGATTGTCTCTCTTCTTGGATCAAGTTGGTTACTTTCATGACCTGCATAAGCTGCATGATATGAGTTCTCCATATCAAGTAGTTAGTAGGCTTAAGCTTGACTGGATAAGAAGCAATAAGATGATGCAGGAAGTTGATAGGGACATGAAAGTTGTGTTTAAGTCAATTGTTACGAGATTTTTGTGGGTTTGATTGCGTAGTATTTGTTTTTTTTTACTGCTCTGATACCATGTAGAAAACACAGTACATAAAGGAAAAGAAGAGCTTGATAATATTGATATATTTTGTGTGTAAAACTACTACACAATACCTCCTTATATAGGTTGTTGGCAGGTTAAAATATAGGAGAGTTCTACTTGAATTCTACTTTGTAAGTTAATTCTTACTAGTAATACATAACACCACTTACACTCCTAATGCAATACATACTCCTAGTGCTATCACAATTCTGCCTTTTTACTCTAGTCTCCAACACTTTTAGCTATTGTTGCGCGTTTAGATCTAGAATTACATCAAATAGATGTAAAGACCGTTTTTATCAATGGAGAATTGAACAAGGAAATCTACATGGAACAACTAGTAGGTTTCATTATCAAAGGCCAAGAAAAGAATGTTTGTAAATTGAAAAGATCAATTTAGGCCTAAAGCAATCTTCAAGGCAATGGTACCTGAGATTTCATAATTAGCAGGTGATGTCATTTGATTTTATCATGATCAAAGAAGAGAATTGCATCTATGTGAAAAAGTTCTATGAAAATTTTATATTTCTTTCTCTTTACCTAGATGATATTTTATTAGCTTGAAATAATTTGGAGTATGTAAAAACTGTCAAGTCATGGCTTTCAAAATCATTTGATATGAAAGATATGGGTGAACCAGACTATATATTGGGGTAAAGCTCCAAAGAGATAGTTCCAAGAAATTTTTAAGTTTATCTCAGGAAACTTATATAAAGAAAATATCGAAATGTTTTCGAATGAAAAGTTAAAAATCCATGAATACTCCCGTAGAAAAGGGTGAAATTTTAAGCATTGAAATGTGTCCAAAGATTGGGAAAAAAAAGGAAGACATGACTCGAGTTCCATATTCTAGTGTTGTTAGAAGTTTGATGTATGCTATGATGTGTACTCACCCTGACATTTGTTATGTCTTGAGTCTAGTTAGAAGATATCAATCCAATTGAGATCTTTGGAAAGCAGTAAAGATAATATTTCAATAACTGAAAGGAACTGGGGATCATACACTATCTTATAGTGGATCTGATTTATTTATAAGAGGTTATACAGATGCTGATTGGGCTGGTGACCGGAATGATAGAAAATTAATGTCTGATTATGCTTTCTTACTAAATGGTGGTGCTAATTTATGGAAAAGTAAGAAGAAAACTTGCACAACTCTTTCAACCATGGAATCTGAATTCGTGGCTTCTACGTCTGCAGTACAAGAAGTTGTTTGGTTAAAGAGATTCATTGAGCATTTAAAAGTTGCAAAGAATTCTAAGGGTCCCATGATTCTATATTGTGATAGTCAAGCGGCCATCGGATACACGAAGGATCCGAAGCATCACATCAAAACCAAACACATTTACATCAAGTATAAATTTGTGAGAGACGTAGTGGAAAGTGGAAAAATAACTTTGCAACAGGATCCTACGCGTGAAATGCTAGCTTATCATTTTACGAAGGACATCTCTAGAGATTTGTTTGAAAAACATGTTAAGGCTCTAGGTTTGCGTAGGATTTGATGATATTTCAGTATTGTAAAATAACTTGATTGTTATAATATTCTCTTCCATAAAATACTATTGAATTTATGTTCAAATGTAGTATGCATGCGATATTTTATAAGAAATAAAGTGTGTGAGATCGACTCTCTCACACAATCAATCACCTCTTATGTCGAGGAGCATGAAGAGATGAGTTTCACCACTGTATTATGACTTGTTTTATGAGCCATACAAGTGTTCCTCTAAGAAAATGAGTTTAAGGATCACTAAATAGAAGAAAAAAAAACTAGGGTTAAACATCTGGAGGTGTTTAGACCAAGGTCTGTACAATGTTACATAGTCAAAAGAATGAGATACATACACTAGTATAAGGTAAAAGCATCGTAGCAGTGTTTCTTACAACATGTGTCAAGCGATCAATGAGTTAATGAACGAATGGTTCCCTGCTTCTTCATTGTGTGAGACCCCGAAAAGTTAATATAACTTCTCAATGAAATACACTTTGACCTTGTTGTTGTTTCCTGAAGTCTTAATCGATGTTGCTATTTTAGCATACTACTAATAGCCATAAATGATTCGGTAATGCAGTACATGTCTAGGTAAACAATTGAATTAGAACAGATAGATTCGAGTAGAAAGGAAACACGATTAATTTAGTAATAAACTTGTATGCACATGTCGGCTATTACACTAACCACATTGGTATTCAGTGTACGTAATTGTATATATAAAGTTAAACATGAACTCGAGTTAACCTCTTTAAGAGGATGAATGAATGAATAAGTAACTACGGAAGTAGTGAATGAAGTTTTGGGTATTGTGAGTAATAGTATCCTTAAATTAGTAGTGAATTATTTCCACATGTGATTGAATTCCTATGTAGGGCATGTAAAACCCTTGAAGGCAAGCCTTGGTACTCACAAGTTGCACGAACTACTTGTTGTATGAATTGTGTGTTTTGTTGATATCATATTGATTTGGGTCTTGTCCACCATGTGCGAAGTGGGAGATGTAAGGTTTGGGTCGTGGGTTGCTCATGTGGATCGATCCGGCCCGATATGACCCGACCCATTTTTTTTCTTTCTAAAACAAAGATAAGTACCAATTTTAAAAAGGGTGGAAATAGTTACTTTGTAGCTGTTCCAACATATACTGATTTCCTTTTTTAAAATGAATATTGAATGCTTTTCAGAGGATAAGAGGGAGGAACAAAAAAACAGAAAACCAGAATAAGAAATTTCTATCTTATTAACAAAACAAAAGTGCAAGCTTAGTTTGTGAAACATAGCTTTGATTCTTTGAGACTCAAAGTTGGACTTGGAGCTACTATTTCACAAGACTTCATTATCATTCCGCTGTTGTTAAGAGGTACACAGTTTAGTTCCTGTTACGATAATTTTTCAAAAGTGTTGAAAACCCTCTTAAACTCCCCATGAAATTAGGGGTGTATTTAACTCATGTTGCAAGATTGGAGGTGTATTTAAGATCAACTAGTCAAGTAAAGGAGTATGTTTAAAGCTGTCAATAATTCATGGATGAAACTAATAGTTCGCGTTGAGTGAAAGAGATCAAGTCACATATATCTTGGCTAAAAGTGACGTTTACGGGAAAAATGTGTATACATAGTCGATGTGATCTTTCTCAGGAGGGAATGAGGTGTTTTAAACGGAATAAATGGCAAGTGTCCTATTTCAGACATAGAATCTTGAAGAACTCGTTTTCTAGATTTTGCTGATTTGTGAATAGTAACTATAGAATTTGCTTGCAGTTGTGTTCTTTATATATACTTCTATTTACTTTCCTTTCTGAATATGCGAGGGAAATCATTTCTGGCAACCAAATAATGTTTATACTTTCCTAGTAGCTTTACTAAGGCCAAAAAAAGCTAATGGCAAGGCAGTTGCGTTACAGTACAGATCAACAATTATCTTTCAGATGTTGTGTTTTAATAATATTACTTTTTCGGGTTTCTATTACCGTCTACTAACACAAATATTTGATAATTTTGCTTATCAAGGCTTAGATAGATGTGAATACGTACGAAATTGTAAAATTTTACTTACCAAAGCTTAGACATATGAAAATGTATATAAGATTGTAAAATTTTACTTGCGATGGTTTAGACATTTTATATAGTTGAAGTTTGCAAGGTGTATGGATTGTGTTTTAATTTTCTCAATGTATGTATTGTTCATGAGCTACTTTTGATTGTTATAAGTTCTGCTATCACTAATTCAATTGAAAAGGAGTGTGCTGATATATGCAGATTTTGATACATTTTGTATGGGATCAAAGGATTGTTCTTGTTATATCATTCAGTTAGTCCAGTTGTGTTCTTCACTGTGTCCAGCCTTTCCGTGGTGAAGAGAATAGGTTTCGTTCTGTCTTCTAAATACGTAGAACTAGTCCAATTGCAGATTTTGATACATTTTATTTGGAAGTGTTATTATCATCACATATACAGAAACAAATATGGTATCGCTCTGAGATTTTAAAGTTCATATAATACCGCACTTATTTGCTATTTAATATCTTGTTATTATTGCTACTTAATATCGTATTGTATTGCTACTTAATATCGTGTTATTATTGCTACTTAATATCGTGTTGTATTGCTTTTTAATATCGTGTTGTATTATTTTTTAATATCGTGTTGAAATTTCTACTTGCTACTTAATATTGTGTTGTATCACTCTAAGATTTTTCTTAGATTAAGCGGGTCATGACCCAATTCGATTTTTAGCTAATTTGAACCCAACTCATTTGAGCCCAAAATAAATTTGGGTGCGTAATAGCCCAACCGGCTTTTTAATGCAGCCCATTTTAACCTCTCCAATTTCAGCCTAGCCCGCCTAAGTGACACCCCTAGTTCCATCCATCATCTTGGATTTTTCCAAAGATAATTTACATTGCAAGTCAGAAACTGTTTCTGTGTAATAACATGATTTTTTTACCTTGTTATATATTTGTTCATTATCTCACTTGAATAGGATATCTCCACCATAAGTAACTTCCCATCAAACCCACACTTTTATGGTTATAAGTAGGGATGTTCACGGTTTGCATAAAAACCGATCCAAATCGAAAAATCAAATCAAATCGATAAAATAAAATTGATTTTATTTGGGTTTGGTTTTGGATTTTTGAAAACCGGTAGTATTTGATTTGGTTATGATTTTATTCGAAAAAACCGAAGAAGTAATCAAACCGAACCGATGAATTATATACATATATTTTATTAATTTACATACTTAATATATTATTTTTATAAACAATTTTAAAGATCTTATATATGTTTCCATTAAAATTTCTTTAAACTTTACATATTGAAAGCAAGAATGCCCAAGGTGAAAACATTTTTCTTATTGATTTTGTGTATATGAGTGAGTATGACAATTCTTTATGGGACTGAAAATGTTATTGTCTCTTCCTTCTAGGCCAATATAGTAAATTTTAAAGCTTTATTGATAGTAAATTCAGTGATAGAAAGTTCGGTAATTTAAGTCATTCTAACTATATTTTGTTTTGAATGGATTGTTGTCACTTTTTTCACATTTTGAATAAATTGTTTCTTTTATTTTTGTGTATGGTTAATACCGAATAACCGAACCAAACCAAAACGAAACCGATAACCACCAAACTGATAAATGTATATTATATTTGGTTTGGTTTGGTTTTGATAATTTTTAAATCGATTAAGTTGATTTGATTTTAATTTTGACCAATAACCGATCCAAACCAACCCGTGAACACCCCTAGTTATAAGGGTTGTATTGTATATTTTTTTTCATTTTCCATAGAGTTGTAATAACTACCAAACGCCCATTAGTCCACTCAAGTGATTTCAGAACAAAAATGGGTGAAATAAATTCATATGACATTTCATTTTTACTGAAAAGATGAATTTTAAGGATTAATTGTTGGTGATTGCCATGATTTTCTTATATATTACTTTATACATGGTAGAATGTTAAATAAAAATGCGGATCTTAAATTTTACATCAACGAAACATTAAATTACAAAATTAACTCTCACAATAGTGAGGAAACCTTTATTTTTCTAAAACTAAGTAAATAATGTAAATTAAACATTTTATATTAAATGTGTGTAATATGTCAAAATAAATATTCAACAAAAAATCCTACACTATTCTCCCTATAACTTGATTCCTCCCTGATATTCATGCATATATTCTACTAGTCTCTGGGCACGTGCTTTGCACGTGAATCCCATATTATTCAATATAAACTTTTAAAAATAACATAAATAATAACAAAATGTGTGATGAATAACACAATTTAAAATTAAATTAAAATACAAGCTTGAAAAAAAATAAGAATTAATCTATTTATTGTATATGCACGTCCACAAACAACTCACAAACACACAAATATAATGAGCGCTGGAAATAAACAAAAAACAAAAATATAATATGGTCATGAAAACATTATGCATGATGAGAGGAAGCAGAAACGAATACAAATCAAACTTGCTCAAAATAACTTGTTTCTCTGCATTTATAAATAACTATTACAAATATTTATTCAGCAAAAGTAAGGAAGATAGTGACAAGAAAATGAGTGATAAAGAGAAAAGATGGAGGAACTCACCGTGTATAAATATTTATAGTTTTCTCTTCAATTAACGCATCACCTAAACAACTTATGCCCCTTGCACTTGCAAGATAAATTATTTGACAAATCAAACAAAATTTCAGTTTCAAAAGCCTGAAATTAAATGAACATATACCTAATCGATATTCAAAAAGAACTACTTAAGAGCCATGTATTGCCGATATCCAAAGAGAACTACTTAAGAGCTATGAGTTGCAGTACAAAGAAAGTCTGCAAGAGGGAAACATTCACCTAGTCTTGGTATATGTTGATGACATTTTCATAGTAGAGTCTTTAATTTTATTATGAAGATAAATTTTATGAACTGTACTATCAAATTTTTCAAACAAATGCATAGTAGAGTTATGCTCAGCCATGCATGAAACTTCTTTCTGATTGTGTATTGTCGTTGATCAATTTAAACGATGTTGGCCCACATCTGATAGTCATCCGATACAATGTTTTAATTGTTCCTTCAATACTACAAAATGATATAAAAAGGATATAATATGACCACTATAAAGAGGACCAAAATAGTGTCCCATTAAAAAACGACTTATTAATAATCTTAGCTCGAATTAGCAGTAAAATTAAAAAGTCTCAATTAAGACGTGAGACTTGCAAGTTATCGCATATTGTGAATGGTAATTATGATTAAACTCATATATACTATAATTGTAATTTATGTGATATCAATTTGATTAGGTTTAAATTATTTTTTAATATAGACATATAAATCGACTTAAAAATAAAATGTCACATAAGTAAAATATAGAAAATATTAAAATTATATATTTATTCCATAAATTCAACCCTTAAATAACAAATCGTACGTAAGCAAAATCTAAATTTGTCCAAAAGAAAAGGAATAGTATTGTATTTTTTTTTAATTAAGGAAAAAAAAAGGATTAGTATTACCTTTTGCCTGAGAAGATTACACCAAACAAGAAATAAACAGTAGTAGGTTCTTATGGAGCCAAAATGAAAAGAATAAAATGATAAAGTTTTCTGATGGTGTGGTTTGGGCTTTTATAAAGAATTAGAATATGAAAAGGCTATACAAAATATATCTTATGGAATCTCAAAAGACTAAACAAATAAATGTTGAAATATGAAGAGGTACTAAATTAAAGAGTTGGCAACCAAATAGCTTACAATAACTACTGCAAATAAAATTGTACCCCCGATTCAATGTAGCTGAAACTATTCAATTACAGAAGACATTTTTAAGGATAGAATGACCATTTAAATTTCACATTATATTTTTGTATAGATGAATTTGATCTAAAATGCAGTATAATTAATTGTTACTCCTTAAATTCTACCTATTTTAATTAGAGTTAGGAAGAGATAATTCTTGTAATTGGTTAATAAAAAGCACTTATTACTAATGATAATATTTAATAGAACGTATGTTTACAATTTTTTTCAGAATATTGTGTTCGTAGAGTTTTAGTGAAAGGGTAAAATAGTTAATTTAATATAATTAATGGGATATTTGATTTGACGTGGGGTAAAATGGTAATTCAACTTTGTACTTTGAAGCTTTCCAATAAATAAAATATAAATAAATAAATAATATAATATGAATATATATATATATATATATATATACACACACATTATTGAATAAATCACTTTTGCAACTTTTTAAATTCTCCATAATTAGGTCGTCATGACTAAATAAAATTGATGATTGATGTGTATTCCTTCATTTAATGTTAAGAAAATATCATAAACCCAAAAAATAATTATAGAAATTTTATTATTTATTTAACTATATATTTTATTAATGGTATCATTGTAGTATCTCAACTTTATAGGGTTATTTTGGTATTTCAACTTCTAACTTTTTTTGTTCCCACTTATAGTAATATATATGATGATATATGATATATGATATGTGAATTATAAATCTGTGATAATTTGCGTCTATACCAAACAACCAACTCAATATAGAATTACAACATGTAGAAGCGAAAAAACGTTGCATGTGTAATGACCTCCAGGTCATTTATGTGTGTCTGCCTCATGTTCATCGTTTAGATCCTCCATGTAACGACCCCAAGACATTTATGACTTGCTGGGACTGACAGTTCGGTCGTCGTTCATTTAGTTTTTATGTGAGTTTTAGTATTATGGAGCTTTTGAACCTTGAACAGACAATTTTCATCAAAAGTTCAAGAATATGACCTCAGAATCCAATTATGATGATTCTATCAGCTTTGAAAGAGTCATTTTAAGCTAGTAGCATGGTCGGCATGACTCCCGAGGCTTTCAATGCGAATTTGTGCGATTAGGTGTTTTAACTTTCAAGTTAAGGCCTAAGTTGGACTTTAATCAACATTCTAAATAAACGAGCTTGGGTGAGAATTTTGTCAACGTGGTTAGCTCTGGAATATTGAATTTGTTCTAGAACAACCCTTCATTTGGATCTCGAGGCTTAGCTGATTTTGAGCCCCTTGTGGATTTTGACTTAAAATGGTGTTTGGGTGTGGGACCCACTTTTTACCAAGATGATATCGTATGAAAATTTTGACTGCTCCATTGAGTCTATAATATCGAATTTTGCAGGGTTGCATAGCTCATTTGCGTTCACGGGTTTTGAATGAATCTCGAGCATCCCGTCGGAGAGTTCAGAGTTTAAGCAAACCAGTTGAAGTGTTGATATTTGATGCATACTTTTAGAAACAAGAATTAGACTTTTAGCGACCAGATGTTGGTTATTTATATCGCAAATTTGCAGCCTCATTTTTTATTTTTAAAAGGTGATTTGTCTCTTAACTGAGCTCGTCATTTGAGTGATTCAAAGTTCTGGGTGATCGTTGGGAGCGTGACTTCGTGGTGAAGTGATCGGGAGCTATTGAAGGACTTTTGTTTGAGGTGACTTTCATGATTAAGTTGTTGCCCCATCTTTCTTTGTTGCTTCACTTGTTAATTATTTGCATGTGTTGTTGTGGGCTGTTTTAGGCCTCAAATTGTGTTCATATTTGGAAACAAGTTTGAGGCATAGTTTAGGACCTCTTGACAGATTCAATTCCAAAAATTCTGGTATGGGTCCCACGATTTTTTGTTTAACTCTAAAAATTAATCCATCTATGGTTTGGGTGATATTGGTGTCTAAACAATCGTATTGACGTTGTGAGTCTATTTTTCATAGTGTGGCAGCGTTACGAGGTCGTTTGGAAGGGAAAAGCTTCGGCCTTGTGATTTGGAGCGCGCGCACTATAGGCAAGCTACGACTTGCTTTCTAATTAGATTGGGCAAAAATATGTGAATTCATGATAATTAGTGTGAATTGGGGAGTGGGTACCTAGTTTTTCCTGCTTTTCATTTTAAAAACCATGACTTAGGGTTGATTACTAATGTTTAGAGGGTAGTACCATGATTAGTTGGGGTTGTACGTGTGTTGTCGCATACTATGTGATTTACTTGTTTTACTACGTAGTTTTTGGAGCATATTTTGGACTTATTCTAGGATAGACTAGTGTTGTCTTAGACCTATTGTGAGACCCAGTGATTCTTTCGCATAATATGTGTATCATTGAATGAGTGTATGAGGCGTATATGACTTGGTGTATCATTTCAGGAGAATAAGGTTGCAAAGGCGAGGTAAAAAAAATCAAAGAATTAGACTAACGTTATGGGTCAAGGATGCCCTTAAACAAGTGCGAGTTAAAGAATGTCTATTCTAACACCCCGCCCGTTCAGAACGCTTAAGTTAACCGGTACCTTTGGGGATAAGACAAAGAGCGTATTATATGCTAATAAGGATGTTTTATAAGGTGAACAAAATAGTCCTAAATCCTCTCAAAAGGTTCATCTATCATCCAAGCAAAGATTTACAAGATTTCAACATGGTTTCACCCTCGGAACGTTCATAGAGATTGTGTTATTTATTTCCTCCTCGTTGGTTGTGATTTAAAGAATTCTTCATGGTGAAGGGGTCTCATTTTTTTTATGTGGTGTTGCTGCTGTTTGGAGACTACATACTGTAAGGAAGAGGGTACAATCCATATTGATACAACAAGACCCAAATAGAGATATGTTAAGGCTAAGCATTGTACTTCCTTTGAGCACGAAGTTTGGAATCCTAACTCGTCAAATATTGTTTTACTACTCTATTACTAGAAAGACCTTTGGTGAAAGGCATTGATATTGCAGCTGGTGTATTTTTGTGACTCCATTATGTTGTTATTCCACTTGTTCGGTTAGATAGGGTATTTGGCGTCTTTATGTCATTTTGTTGATTCTCTTGACTATAAGTCCATGTGTACATATTCTTATTCTTCTTTAGGTGTAGTAACTTAAAAAGATTAGAGATGAACAATATGAATTTGAAATCAGTCCTCCTTCCTCACTAATTTATATTTTTGAAAACTTTAAAATAAAACGTCGATCTCCAAAACTCTTAAATATAAATCGTAGGTTTAAACTACTAAAGTACGGATTTTTCTGAAATACTTTCTTTTACAAACCACTAAGGAAACATATATTGATAAAAGTTTAAGTTGCCTTTCTAAATCCAAGTTAAGTGTTCCAGTTTAATCTACAAGTATATAAGTTTCACGAGATATTCACATGTGATACGAAAGTGATTACGAGATTATGAGGACAAGAGTACCAATGATCCAAGATTGGCAACATGATTCAGGTAAGAAATGCATTACGGATCCATGACATTACATGCTATGCATTCTACTTCAGAGCTATAATCGGAATGTGGGGCCTATTGCCTAAATTTATACGTATGAGACACAGATGGCCACAAGTTGGCGAATATGATCCCGGTTCTCTACCGGAAGGCACCACCATTGCTAGCACTTGGTTGGGTAGTATGACATGCATTTGCATCTATATATATATATATATATATATATATATATATATTCACGATATACGATTACGCGAGCATTCCATGCATATTTAATTTATATAAGGTTTGATGTCAGTCATGGCGGCTACCAGAGTTTCTGTTTCAGGTGGTATCTTTATTCCCCTTTTTACAGTAACTATTTATTATTCTATCTTATGCCTTACATACCAGTACATTTTTATTCGTACTGACGTCCCGTTGTATGGGGACGCATTCTTGTTTCGTGCGTGCAGGTTCAGGTAGGGATTCTGATTGACCCCTCTGCTAGGATTCGGGGTTCAGTTGTGAGTTGGTAAGCTCCATTTCTTCCTGGAGCTTTCATAGGATGTTATTTTTATTATACCGTTTCGGTATAATCAGGGCCTTATCCCGACCAGTGCTTATGTCACTCATAAAGGCTATTGTGGACGCAGTATTCTGGGTTTCTTTCTGCAGCTTCCAGTTTCCAGCCACATAGGCTTGTCATGTATAGATATGTATGTATGTGTGTATATCTTCATTGTAGCCTTGTCGGCTAGCTAGTACCTTATTATCTTTGGCTTGTCTACCTTCGTCTATATGAATTACCGATATTCAGGTTATGACTTTATAGGTCCAGTCATAGTATTTTAGATGTTATGCTTCCTGACCTTCTAAGCCCTCAGTTGAGTCAGTTGGTATGTTTGTGTGGCTAACTTGATTGTTTAAGGTGTCGAGTGCCAGTCATGTCTTCTCTAGTTTGGGGCGTGACAAACTTGGTATCAGAGCAGGTCGTGTCCCAGGGAGTCCACAAGCCATGTCTTGTAGATTCTTGTTTTTGGGTGTGTTGTGCACCACACTTATAATCAAGAGGCTATAGGGCATTTAAGACTGGTTACATTTCTTTCAACTTATTGATCGTGCTATAGAGCTGGGTTATAAGTATGTATGAAATTTGAATCGTGCTTTGTATTTCACATACGCTTAAGAGCATTTATCGAGGTTNCATTTAGGACTGGTTACATTTCTTTCAATTTATTGATCGTGCTATAGAGCTGGGTTATAAGTACGTATGAAATTTGAATCGTGCTTTGTATTTCACATACGCTTAAGAGCATTTATCGAGGTTTTACGGTAGAGATTGTTTGTCATCAAAAATTTTTAGACGTGATATGGCTAGAGGTGCTCGACTTTGTTATTGATATGGGCATGGATTGGTGGAAACCTTATTATGTTGATGTCGACTACCAAGAGAAGACTGTTAGATTTCAGTTCTCATGGGAAGTAGTATGAGAATGGAAGGCTAATGGTGCAATGCCAAAAGGCAAGTTTATTTGCAATCTTTAGGCAAGGAAATGTTTGCCAATGGTTGTACTTATCATATTTTCTGAGCGAGTTTAAGATATTGATGTTGAGACCTCGACTCTTCAGTTATTATAGTGGACAATGAGTTTCTAGGTGTATTTCCAAGTGAGCTTTTTGCTATTTCCATGGAACAAGCGAGAAATTTTTCTACTGATACATTACGAGATGCTCTACCGATATCAATTTCCCCATTTAGAATTGCACCAGCAAAATTGAATGATATATTAGATAAGAGCTTTAACAGGACTAGTGCATCACCAACCGGTGAACCAATGTTATTTGTTTGGAAGAAAGATGAATCATTGTAGAAGTGTATAGACTACAAAAAAAAACTGAATAAGGTGACTATAAAGAACAAATATCCACTACAAAGGATTGATGGGTTTTTTCGACCAACTATATGATGTCGGATGCTTCCCAAAGATTGATTTACATTTAGGGTACCACTAGGTACTTGTTCGAGAGAGTAATGTTTCAAAAGACAACTTTCAGGATTAGATATGGCCATTTTGAGTTTCTTGTAATGTCTTTCAGATTGGCGAATGACCTAACAATATTTATGAACCTGATAAATAGTATATCAATGTCATTCTATACTTGTTCGTAATTGTATTAGTTAATGATATTCTGGTACATTTCATTTAGAGGCAAATCATAGATATCATCACTAAGTAGTGCTTTAGTTACCCCAAGGTTAAAGGTTGTAAGCTAAATTCTCAAAGTATGAGTTCTAGTTGTATTTAATGGTTTTTTTGCCGGGGCCATATTGTATTAGATGCTGGTATCCAGGTATACTTACAGAAGACTGAGGTCGTGAAGACTTGGCCTAGACCTATGAACCTGGTGGAAGTTCGAATATTTCTGAGGGTTAGTGGAGCATTATATAAGTTTTGTGGAAGGATTCTTTTTTCTCCACTTTCAGCACCCTTAACAAAGTTGACTTAAAAAGAAGTTAAGTTTCAGTGGACAATAGCCTATGAGGGGAGATTCCAAGAGCTGAGATATCAAATGACTTCAAAACCAATTCCGACCCTACAAGATGATCAATAGGGCAATGTAATGTATTATTATGCTTCAATAATTAGGTTGGTTTATATTTTGAAACATTAAAGAAAGGTAATTGCTTATGCTTCATGATAGTTAATAAAGAATGAAAAGAACTACTCGACCTACGATTTAGAGTTGACTGCAATTATTCATTCATTGAGGATTTTGAGGCATTACTTGAATGTCTTTACTGTTGATATTTATACAGATCCTAAGAGCCCCCAGTATATTTTTAGACTGAAAAAGGTAATTCTACAATAGCGCAGATGGAATGAATCATTGAAAGTTATTGATGTGGGATATCTTATATCATCCAAGGAAAGTAAAATTTAGTAGCGAATGCCCTCAGTCGCAATTATATGGGTACTTTATCACCTTTGGGAACTGAGAACCAGGAGATAGCCTAAGAGCTCTATCAGGTAGCTGGTTTGGGGTTATATTATAAAACTCCAATGATACTAGAATCACAATTCAGGACTGGGTAATATCATCTCTATTTGTGGAGGTGAAGGCCTGACAAAGTGAAGATCCTAGCTCAGATCAGCTTAGAGGCAAGGCTTAGCAGCAAAAAAAAAAGAATGAGAGATAGTCTTCAGATTCAAAGATCAGTTATATGTTATGAATTCCACATGGCTTCTATTGAAAAATATGGGACATGCAAACCATTCTCGCCTCTCTGTTCATATAGGAACCATAAAAATGTGTCTTGGTATTAAGGAGATATGTTGTCAATAGGGAGAGGTAGAGCATCAGAAGCTTAGTTTTCTAACTCAGGAGATAGTTATTCCATTGTGGAAGTGGAAGGAGATAAATGTGAATTTTGTCACATGTTTTCCGCATTCACGAGGGAAGATCAAATTCCAATTGGGTGATTATTCACAGGTTGACGAAATCAGCCCATTTCTATCTAGTCAGGACTACCTTCCGGTGGAATATGTTGGGATGTACATTAGAGAGTTATTTATACTCAATTATGTCTCACTATAGATTACTTCAAATAGATGGACACATTTTATAGCACAACACAGAGATCCTTGTTGAAGGATTTGGGGACTCAAGTTAATCTTAGTACGGATTTTTATCTTCAGATTGATGGCCAAGCCGAACGTATAATCTAAATGCTCAAGGACATGTTATGGGTATGTATGCTACATTTTCATGGAAACTAGTATGATCATATGTTACTGGTTGAGTTTTCTTATAATAACAACTTCCAAGCAGGTATTCAAATAGCTCCTTATGAAGCACTATATGGAAGAAGTGCAGGTCACCAATTTATTGGTTCAAGATCAGGGAAGTAGAGTTGCTAGGTCATGATATAATCTAACAGGTTATGGAGAAGGTAAAGCTTAGTAGAGATCGGTTGTAGATATCATAGAGTAGTCAGAAGTCTTATGCAGATGTTTGACTACAAGACTTAGAGTTAGATGTAGAAGATTGGTTTTTCTTCAAAGTATGGCCTCTGAAGGGTTTCATGCGATTAGTCAAGAAAGGAAAGTTGAGTCCAAGGAATGTAGGGCCATATAATATTATTCGGAGGATTGGTAGGGTGGCTTACGAGATTGATTTCCCTTCAGAATTTAAAGCATTTCATCCGGTGTTCCATGTATCTAGTTTATAGAAGTGCATATAAAATGCTTTGAATTATGCCCGTTGAGGATATTCTTGTCTCTACAGACTTTCTTTATGTTAAGGTGTTAGTGATTATTTTGGTTTGGCATGTAAGAAATATTAGGACTAAAGAAGTGGTTTCTATGAAAGTGTTATGGTGGAATAACAACATTGAGGAAATAACTTGAGAAGCCGAGTAGGAAATAGGGAAGAATTACCCCCAACTATTGACGACTTAAGCTAAGTTATTTTTCAATAATTGACAATGATTCGTGTACACAACCTTAATTGGATTTTAAGTACCAAAAAAATGTAGTTTATATGACTTGTCATGAGCTAGATATACGAAGCCCTCTAAGTGGATTTTCAGAACTGGATTTAAGATTTGTGAACGTAACAAATATAGCCATGCAAACAGCACAATAGCAGCAAGGAATACAACCAAGAGATTGTTCGAATCCATTCACGGACGAATGTTATTAATGAGGGGAGAATGTGAGACCCCGTGGTTCTGTCGCATAATATGCGTATCATTGAATAAGTGTATGAGGCATATATGACTTGGTGTATCATTTCAGAAGAATAAGGTTGCAAAGCGGAGGTAAAAACAAAATCAAAGAATTAGACTAACGTTATGGGTCAAGGATGCCCTTAAACAAGTTCGAGTTAAAGAATGTCTATTCTAACACCCCGCCCGTTAAGAACACGTAAGTTAACCGGTACCTTTGCGGATAAGATAAAGAGTGTCTTATATGCTAATAAGGATGTTTTATAAGGTGATATAGTCGCCCAATGATCGTAAGTTAAGTTTTGAAATCAAGCAAGTTGAGAAATAAAAAGTTGGCAAAAGTTAAGAGCAAGTTTCTTTGATAAATTTTCTGAAAATTGGGTTAAATGTCTCGGAGCTTTTCTCCCAATATATAAAGCTTTAGAAGAACACCAATTTATGAAATTGAAGGTCTACGAGTCTACTTTCCAACGCACTAAATCATTTGTCCATATGACTTCAAAATTGAGAGATATTGAGAGATTAGTGAGACTCCACAAGAAGGCACGTGAAGGTGGGCCCCTAGCCCATATGTCGGTTTAGCTTTATAGGATCAGATTTCCCTTCGTTTTATCTCATTATTTTTACCAAAATAAGAACAAAACAGTCCTAAATCCTCTCAAAAGGTTCATCTATCATCCAAGCAAAGATTTACAAGATTTCAACGTGGTTTCACCCTCAGAACGTTCATAGAGATTGTGTTATTTCTTTCCTCCTCGTTGGTTGTGATTTAAAGGATTCTTCATGGTGAAGGAGTCTCGTCTTTTTATGTGGTGTTGCTGCTGTTTGGAGACTACATACTGTAAGAAAGAAGGTACAATCCATATTGATACAACAAGACCCATATAGAGGTATGTTAAGGCTAAGCATTGTACTTTCTTTGAGCACGAATTTTGGAATCCTAACTCGTCAAATATTGTTTTACTACTCTATTACTAGAAAGACCTTTGGTGAAAGGCATTGATATTGCAGCTAGTGTATTTTTGTGACTCCATTATGTTTCTATTCCACTTGTTCGGTTAGATAGGGTATTTGGCGTCTTTATGTCATTTTGTTGATTCTCTTGACTATAGGTCCATGTGTACATATTCTTATTCTTCTTTAGGTGTAGTAACTTAAAAAGATTAGAGATGAACAATATGAATTTGAAATCAGTCCTCCTTCCTCGCTAATTTATATTTTTGAAAACTTTAAAATAAAACGTCGATCTCCAAAACTCTTAAATATAAATCGTAGGTTTAAACTACTACAGTACGGGTTTTTCTGAAATACTTTCTTTTACAAACCACTAAGGAAACATATATTGATACAAGTTTAAGTTGATTTTCTAAATCCAAGTTAAGTGTTCCAGTTTAATCTACAAGTATATAAGTTTCACGAGACATTCACATGTGATACGAAAGTGATTACGAGATTATGAGGACAAGAGTACCAATGATCCAAGATTGGCAACATGATTCAGGTAAGAAATGCATTATGGATCCATGACATTTCATGCTATGCATTCTAGTTCCGAGCTATAATCAGAATATGGGGCCTATTGCCTATATTTATACGTATGAGACACAGATGGCCACAAGTTGGCGAATATGATCTCGGTTCGCTATCGGGAGGCACCACCATTGCTAGCACTTGGTTGGGTAGTATGACATGCATTTGCATCTATATATATTCACGACATACGATTATGCGAGCATACCATGTTTGTTTAATCTATATAAGGTTTGATTTCAGCCATGGCAGCTACCAGAGTTTCTGTTTAAGGTGGTATCTTTATTCCCCTTTTTACAGTAACTATTTATTATTCTATTTTATGCCTTACATACCACATTTTTATTCGTACTGACGTCCCGTTGCCTGGGGACGCANTTACATACCAGTACATTTTTATTCGTACTGACGTCCCGTTGCCTGGGGACGCATTCTTGTTTCATGCGTGCAAGTTCAGGTAGGGATTCTGATTGACCCCTCTGCTAGGATTCGGGGTTCAGCTGTGAGTTTGTAAGCTCCACTTCTTCCTGGAGCTTTCATAGGATGTTACTTTTATTGTACAGTTTCAGTATAATCGGGGCCTTATCCCGACCAGTGTTTATGTGACTCATAAAGTCTATTGTGGACGCAGTATTCTGGGTTTCTGCAGCTTCCAGTTTCCTGCCACATAGGTTTGTCATGTATAGATATGTATGTATGTATGTGTGTATATCTTCATTGTAGCCTTGTCGGCTAGCTAGTACCTTATTATCTTTGGCTTGTCTACCTTCGTCTATATGACTTACCGATATTCAGGTTATGACCTTATGGGTCCAGTCATAGTATTTTAGATGCTATGCTTCCCGACCTTCTAAGCCCTCAGTTGAGTCAGTTGGTATGCTACTGTGGCTAACTTGATTGCTTAAAGTGTCGAGTGCCAGTCACGCCATCTCTAGTTTGGGGTGTGACACCTATGCACCTTATGATCTTTGTATGTCTCCGACGTCATTCGGATGGACTAGGTCCTTATAGATTGGAATAGCAGACTTGGGTTTGATAGAATGAGCCTTTTGGCCTTTTCTTTCTATTCTCCTTGTTTATGCGGCTATGATGCGTTACCGAAGATTGTATGCTATCTAAGGATCTGGAGTGCTTTTGGCTTGGAGCTTTTTTTTTATACCTCCGGGAGTGAATGTATATCCATCGTAGCTTGGGGCCAACTTGATATCCTCTTCGGAGTTGATACACCCCCGACACTCTTGCTATCTGGGTGACTTACGCCCCTGGCAATGGGCTGGTAGGGCGGCTTGGATATCTGAGATCCTCTACGGAGTCGATACGCCCCTGAGTTACTCTTGCTAGCTAGGCGTCATGGGTTGATTGTCATTTTAGCTAGTTGGGTTGGGGGTTGACTGGTTATTAACTAATTGGCTGGGAGCCTGGTTGATGTTCTTGGGTAGGTATGGATTACTTTTCTTTATTATAGACTTAGCTCTTCTATGTACCTGTCTGACTTTTGGGGGTCCATTCAAGTTTCTGTTTAAACTTATGCATGAGTGTACCTTTTGGGCTTATGTGGGTCAGTTAGATTTAGTTTAGTTGTACTTAGATTTACTTTTTGTATACTCATTTGCCTTATTTCTTTCCCGCTTTAAACTTAATTGTGTCTAGATTCTGTCTTATCAGATTGTTTTTACCTTTCTTGATCCATCGGCCTGTGATGCCCACTGAGTACCTTTGTTTTGGTACTTATCCTACACTCTAAATCTTTTTGTGATGTAGGTCCTAGTACCCGCTACACACGGTGATCGTTCGTGCCATTTTTTAAAACTTGTGGATATCAGGTACGAAGGTGAGCACTAGAAGCCTGGAATATCTTATTTCCTTCTGTTCATATGTTAGCTAGTCTTTTGCTTTTGAAACGACTTGTTGTGGTCCACTTTTGGGACTTGTGTTTATCTTACTAGACAACTTTATACTCGTGACTTCTAGGTTTTGTGCGGGTTTTCTTTATATTTAGTCTTTTGGTTTGCTTTCTGTTTCTGTCTTTTCTCATTGTTAGTATTATGTTTTGTTTAGTTCCACCCTTGTACTCACTACTTGTCATTATAGGTACGTATAGGCTTAGGAACTGGTGGGTTTTAGTAGGTGTCATCATGACTCGGGAAGTCAGGTCGTGTCAAGTTAGTATCAAAGTCAGGTTCTCTGGTCTCACTTATATAGAGAAAATACCTAGTAGAGTACTACGGATTGATGTTAAGATATCTGTGTCCTATCTTTTGGAGGCTACAAGGTGTTTTTATGAATCCCTCTCTTTTTGTATCACTTTCGTGTGTCTTATTAGTTTCTTGGAATCTCACTTGTTTCTCTCTTCTTGTAAGATTGCTCGTACACGTCGCGTGGTGGCTAAGGGTAAAGGTCGACCTCCCTTGCCTGGTAGAGGTGTAGCACCACCCAGATAGAAAAAAGGGTGTGAAGCCTTCAATAAACCCTTCAACTGCTCGTATTGCAAATAAGTCGGTGGGGCGGGGACTAGCCCGACCACCACCTTGATTGGTTATGGCACCAAATCTTCATACAACTATTGCCTAACTTTTGAAAGTGCTTGGGGCAGGAAGCAGGCCCCAACTACAGCACCAATACATTCGTGAGTACTGAAACCTACTCCCACACCATATCAACAAGATCATTCTATAATAGAGGCACCCAGGGGCAAGTTACCACATGGGGTTGCCCAACACGTGAATGCAGTCGAATCTATGCCACTAGAGGAGTAGAAAATGCTCAGAGTGTTCTTGAGTCTTTCACATGCGAGGTTTTCTAAGGCTATGTTTGAGGATGTCCATAAGTTTCTGACTACTTGTCATGAGCGGCTGCATACTTAGGGCCTTGTGGAGTCGAGAAAAGCTGACTTTACTTCTTATCAACTAGACGGGCCAGACAGACAATGGTGGTGTACATTTATCAAGACTAGGTCAGATGGTTCCCCTCTAGTCACCTAGACCAAGTTCTCTGTCTTGGCCATATTCATCCCTTGCAGCGTCAAAGATCGCCTTCGAAATCAGTACATTAGGTTAGAGAAAGGCTCCATGATTGTGTCACAGTATGAGGCGAGGTTTCAATAGCTCTCCTATAATACCACCATAATTCTACCCACAGAGGAGGAGAGAGTTTGGCATTCTATTCATGGGTTGTGACTTCAGCTTCAGATTGAGACTCGGTCCATGGTCTCTGCAGGTTTCTCTTTTCTGGATGTTGTTAATAACGTAGCAGTATTGAGGAGCTCCGTTGTGAGGCCCAAGGGTGCCGCGACAAGAGACCTAGATATGAGGATAACTATAGTGAGTCCCATTCTAAGTCTAGAGATACACATGATAGGGTTCGACATCGTTTTCATTAGGTCCAGCCTAGTCTGCCTGTTCAAGCCTCATTGCAGAGTTTAGAAGGTGATTTGTATAGCCAGAGTGAGGTTGTCTCTAGTTAGAGTCATGGTTCCTAGACTAGTGCTTTAGGCTGTGGTGGTCATTCTTTTAGGAATAGATCATATTTGGGTTGAGATTGCCCTTTGCCTAGACGAGTTGCTTCAGTTCCACAGCCAACTCTACCAGCTTCACTAGCAGCACCTCCAGCTAGAGGACAAGGTCAGGTTCAGGATCATTGCAATGGATAGCAGGGTATTTAGGGTGGTCCCAGGGAGACAGGTTAGTTGGTTGGGCTAATGGACAGGGCAGAGGCAGAAAAGGCAATTTTTATGCAGCGACAGGGACAGCGGAGGCTGATGCATCGGATGATGTGATCACATGTTTGATTCTTTTATGCCATTAGACCGCCTCGAATTTATTTGATCCAATCTAGCTATTATCATGTGTTTGGGTATTTTACTTCTTGTATGGGCATGATTTTTAAGCCTATAGCAGCGTCATTGTGTGTGTCGACCCTTATGGGTGAGTCTTTAGTATTGGATAAGGTATTTCAATCTTTCTTAGTTACTATCCAGGGGGTGACATCCGGGCTGACCTTATATTGTAAGATATGCTTGATTTTGATATTATCTGGCATGGACGGGTTATCTCTTTACCGTGCGGTATTAGAATGTTTCTCTAAGACCATTACTTTAGTTATGCCTGGTGTTCCCTCAATGATGTGGTAGGGCTCAATTGGCAGCACACCGATTGGAGTTATCTCTTTTATTCAGGCTCGGAGGCTAGTGGCTAGAGGATAGTTGTCTTATTTGGCCTAAGTGTGAGATGTCAGTAGGGAATTCCTTCCAGTTGAGTCCATTCCACTCGTCTGTTTCCTACCGACCTACTTGGCCTACCCCCAAAGCGCGATATTGATTTTCCTATTCAGCTTGAGTCTGGTACTCGGCCTATTTCTTTTCTGCCATATTGGATGGCTCCTACAAAGCTCAAGGAGCTTAGTGTTCAACTTTAGGATCTCTTGCAAAAGATATTCATCGGGCCTAGTGTCTCCTTGGGGCACTCATGTTCTATTTGTGAAAAAGAAAGATGGCACGATGCATATGTGTATTTATTATAGGCAGTTGAACAAGGTGACGGTGAAGAACCGCTACCCTATGCCTAAGATTGATGATCCATTTGACCAACTTCAGGGTGCCACGGTGTTTTTGAAGATTGAACTGAGGTCTGGTTACAATCAGCTAAGGATTAGGGCAGTTGACATCCCTAAGACAACATTTGGGACTCGGTATGGCCACTATAAGTTTCTAGTGATGTCTTTTAGGATGACTAATGCCCCTGATGCCTTCATGAACTTGATGACGTGGGTGGTTAGGCCATATCTTAATTTGTTCCTCATTATTTTCACAGATGATATTCCATTATATTTGCGGAACAAGAGTGATCATGAGTAGCATCTGAGGATTGTGCTCCAGAATTTGAGAGATCAACGGCTTTATGCCAAGTTCTTAAAGTGCGAGTTTTGGCTTGAGTCTGTAGCATTCTTAGGGCACATGGTGTCCAAGGATGGCATCAAGGTAGATCCAGCAAAGATTGAGGTTATTCATGATTGGGCTAGGCCCACTTCAGTTACTGAGGTTTAGAGCTTCGTCGGTTTGGCAAGCTACTAGAGACGGTTTGTGGAGGGATTTTCCAATATTGCTGCACATTTAACCCGGTTGACTCACCTTGATGTTCTTTTTTAGTGATCTGAGGAATATGAGTTGAGCTTTTCAAAGCTCAAAGAGTTGTTGACTACTTCTCATATATTAACTCTCCCAATTAAAGGTGAGGGCTTCACGGTCTATTGTAACGAATCCTGTGTTGGTTTGGGTTGTGTTTTGATTCAGTGGTGCCGGGTCATTTCTTATGCATCGAGGAAGCTTAGGTTACATGAGCATAACTACCCCACTCATGACTTAGAGTTGGCGGTAGTAGTTTTCACGCTTAAGATCTGGAGGCACTACCTATATAGAGTTTGTTGTGAAATCTACACTGATGACAGGAGTATTCAATATATTATGAGCCAGAGGTATTTTAATTTGAGGTAGCTTTGCTGGATTGACCTTCTAAAGGACTATGACCTCTCTATTCTCTAGCATCCAAGCAAGGCGAAATAGTAGCAGACATCTTGAGTCGGAAAGGAGTGAGTATGGAAAGTCTAGCCTTCCAATCTATGGAGGAGTGACCTTTAGTTTTGGACATTCAGTCCTTAGCTAATCAGATGGTGTGATTGGATGTCTCAGATTCTAGGCGTATTCTAGTCTATGTGGGAGTTTAGTCCTCTCTTCTTGATCAGATCTGTAGCCGTCAGTTTGAGGATGATGCCTTGGTGGCACTTCAAGATTATGTGTTAGTAGGTGATTCCAGTCAGGTAAACTTGGATTCATATGGGGTTTTGAGGTTTGCAGGTCGTATTTGTGTTTAGAGAGTTGGGGTTTGATTCAGCTAATATTTCGGGAGGCCCATGATTCTAGATATTCTATACATCCAACATTGCAAAGATGTACTTTGACTTGAGGCAACATTACTGGTGGAATGGTATGAGGAGATATATTGCAGACTATATATCTTGTTGCCTTATTTTCAAGCAGGTGAAGATCGAGCATTTGAGACCTAATGGCGAGTTTCAAAGATAACCCATTCTAGAGTCAAAGTAGGATTACATCACTGTGGACTATGTGGGAGGGATTCCTTAGACTTCTAGAGGTGTTGATAGTATTTTGGGTCATCGTGGATCGATTAACCAAATAAACACACTTCCTCTATTTATAGTCTTTATTCAGCACCAAGAGGTTAGCCCGTATTTACATTTGTAAGGTGGTTCGTCTTCATGGAATGTTTGTCTCTATTATACTAGATCAGGGTGCTCAGTTCACTTCTAGCTTCTGAAGGACTTTTCAGGATAATTTGGGCACTCGTGTTGACCTTAGCATAGCCTTCCACCCATAAACTAATGCTCAGTCGGAGCGTACTATCCAGGTTCTTGAGGATATGTTGCAGTCTTGTATGTTAGAGTTCGGAGGTCAATGGAATCAGTTTTTACCTTTGGCAGAGTTTGCGTACAATAACAACTACCATTCTAACATCCAAATAGCCCAGTTTGAGGCCTTATATGGTAGGCATTGTCAATCTCTGGTTGGTTGGTTTGAGTTTACAATGCCTAGACCTCATGGTACAAACCTGATTCAGGAGGCTTTGGAGCAGGTGAGGGTGATTCAGGACAGACTTCGGACATCTCAGAGTTGGCATATGAATTATGTTGATAGTAGGTAGCAACCTATGAAGTTTTCAGTTGGTGATAGAGTATTCCTATGTGTGTGTCCCATGACGAGTGTGCGGAGATTTGGGAGGTGGGGAAAGCTTAGTCCCAAGTATATTGGGCCTTTTGAGATCCTTTAGATAGTTGGAGAAGTTGCTTATAAGTTAGCTTTGCCTGAAATGTTCTCATCTATCCACCTAGTCTTTCATTTTTCGATCTTGCACCGGTATGTTCGTAATGAGTCACATGTGCTTCCGTTGATGCAGTGGAGTTGGATGATCGTTTGACCTTCATGGAGGAGCCAGTTTCCATTCTTGCCAGAGATATGCAAGAGTTGTGTTCGAGATCCATTCCTATGGTTAAGGTCCGTTAGAGGCATCATCCAATTGAGTAGACAACCTTGGAGACCGAGCATGATATGTGGGAGCAGTTTCCTAGCTTGTTTGAGTCTTCAAGAACTACTTGACTCTTACTTTCACAGACAAAAATCTTTTTTAGTAGTGGACGTTGTAATGAATTCTAGGTTATTTCTGTGTTTATGCCTCATGTTCGTCGTTTACATCTTTCTTGTAATGACCCCAAGTAATTTATGACTTGCTAGGGCTAACAGTTTGGCCACCTGGTCATTTATTTAATTTTATGTGAGTTCTAGTATTTTGGAGCTTTGAACCTTGAACGGCCAGTTTTGATCAAAAGTTCAAAAGGATGACCTCGTAATCCAATTCTGATGATTCCATCAACTCCAGAAGGGTCATTTTAGGCTAGTAGTATGGTCAGCACGACTCCGAATCTTTCAGTGCAAGTCCGTGCGACTAGGCATTTTAACTTTCAAGTTAAGGTCTAAGTTTGACTTTAGTTAACATTCTAAGTAAACGAGGTTGGATGAAAATTATGTTAGTGCGGTTAGGTCTGAAATGTTGAATTTTGGTTAGAGTGACTTTTCGTTTAGATCCCAAGGCTTCCAGACTAATTCCCAGCCCCCTTGTGGATTTTGTCTTAAAATAGAGTTTAGGTGTCGGACCCACTTTTTATCGAGATGATCTCGTATGTGAATTTTGACTGCTCCGTGGATTCCAAAATATCAAATTTGGTAAGGTTTCATATCTCGTTTGCGTTCACAGGTTCCAAATGAATCCCACCCAGGCACCCCGTTAGAGAATTCAGAGTTTAAGCAAACCAGCTGAAGTGTTGATATCTGGTGCATGCTTTTAGCGACCAGAAATCAGACTTTCTGCGACTAGAATTAGTCCTTTAGCGACCCTGGGCTATTTATATAGCAAATTTGCAACCTCGTTTCTTATTTTTAAAAGGTGATTTCTTTCTCATTCAAGCTCCGATTTGTGTGATTCGACGTCCTGAGTGATCGTCGGGAGCGTGGCTACATGGTGAAGTAATCAAGAGTTGTTGAAGGACATCCAAATGAGATGAATTTCGTGATTAAGTTGCTGCCCCATCTCTCTTTGTTGCTTCCTTTGTTGATTATTGTTGTGGGCTGTTTTAGGCCTCAGATTGCGTTCATATTTGGAACACAGATGGAGGTGTATTTTAGAACCTCTTGAATGAGTCAAATTCAGAAATTCCGATGCAAGTCCCACGACTCCTGTTTAACTCTAAAAATTGGGTTGTCTCTGTTTTGGGTGATTTTGGTGTCTAAATGATCGTACTGATTGCTCCTATTTTTAATAGCCTAGCAGTGTTAAGAGGCCCATTCGAAAGGGAAAAGCTTCGGCATTGTGATTTGGAGCGCACGCAGTCGGCCTTCAAGTAGGCTACGATTTTCTTTCTAATTAGATTGAGCATGGATGTGTGAATTCATGATGATTAGTGTGAATTGGGGGAGTGTACCTAGTTATACCTTCTTTTCTTTTTAGAAACCAAGACTTAAGGTTGATTACTACTGTTTCGAGGGTAGTACCATGAATAGCTGGGATTGTACGTATGTTGTCGCATACTATGTGATTTACTTGTTTAACTACGTGGTTTTTGGAGCATGTTTTGGCCTTAGTCTAGGATAGACAAATGTTGACTTAGACTTGTGCACCTTGTAACCTTGGTATGTCTCCGACGTCATTCAGATGGACTAGATCCTTGTAGAATGGAATAGCAAACTTGGGTGTGATAGAATGAGCCTTAATTTAGGCATTTGTGCAACTTGTTGGCCCTTTCTGTCTCCTCTCTCTATTTATGTGGCTCCAATGTGTTACCATATATTGTATTCTTTCTCAAGATTGGAGTCCTTCCGGCTTGGAGCCTTTTGTGATACCTCCGGGAGTAGACGTTGATCCACGGTAGCTTGGAGCCTACTTGAGATCCTCTTCAGGGTTGATACACCCCTGGGCACTCTTGATAGTTGGGCGGCTGACTCCACTGGGAGTGGGCTGGCGAGCTGGGCTGCTTGGATATCTGAGATCCTATATGGAATTTACACTCCCCCGAGTCACTCTTGCTTTTTGGGCGGCTCACGCGCCTGGGAGTGGACTGTATGGTTGGGCGACCTAAGTTGATTGCCACTCTTACTAGATGGGTTGGGAGTTGACTGGTTGACTACTTGGTCTAGGATCCCGACTGATGTTCTTGGGTTTGGATCTGATTACTCTTCTTTATGATAGACTTACATATTTTGTGTACCTGTCGGGCTTATGGGGTCTGTTCGGATTTTTGTTTAACCTTGCACACGAGTGTACCTTATGGGGTCTGTTCGGATCGCGTCATAGCCAAATCCAACACCTCCAATAGCACGATAGAAACCACGAGAGCAAACAAAAGGACTTGTTGGGAGAAGCCGATATTTTCTTATATAGCTAGATTTAATATAACAAAGTTTACGTAATCTGTTAAAACAATCAAACCATGGCACGGACCATTGATTTGATGAAAGATACTACCATAACCAGTGGACAAATATGGCACATCTAGATCAGGAGAAATATAATCAATATCATCATATTCACCATTAGGAGTTCGGAGAAAAGACAATGTATTTGTTCTTTCAATGATAGAATGAATTCTTCTTTTGTTGAAGAGGTATAGTTATGATGAAGATTGATGAAACTGAACGATTATATGAGATTGCACCAACTTTTAGTAACACATTTGAATCGCGTAATAGATTTCATGGGGAGCTTGAAAAATATATAAATCTCCACATCTTCTGATAATTTCTTAATTGTTCCATTCGTCATCTTGAATTTTTTGAAAGGTAATTTACATTGCACGTCTCACACTATTTCTTTGTGTTATAACATGATTTTTTTTCTTTTTTACCTTGTTATCCGCATCATAAGTCCATAAGTAACTGCCCATTAAAATTTGCATTTTTGTGGCTCTTAGGGTTGAACTGTGCAGTATTTTCTGTATCCCATAGAGTTCTGATAAATGTCAAATGCATCACTATGCATGTCAATTCACTCGAGTGAATGAGTGAAATGAATTCATATGACATTTTATTTTTATTAAAAACATAATTTTTTAAGGATTAGTGTTGGTGTTTTCCTTTATTTTCTTATATAAATTATTTTACACATGGTAGAATGTGAAATAAAAATAGGGATATTAAATTGTACATAAATTAAACATTAGAATTACAAAGTTAACTTTCACGATAGTGAAGAAAACTTTATTTTTCTAAAAACACATAAACAAATACTGTAAAATAAACACTGTATATATATTAAATGTGTGTAATGTATCAAACTGAATTTTCAACAAAAAAATCATAACTTAATCTCCATATAACTTAATTCATCCATAACATTCATGCATATATTAATACAAGTTTCTTGATACATGTGATGTATGTGCATTTCATGCTAATAAGTACAAGTATTTTAAAATTATATAAATAATTAGAATATGTGTACAATAGGTTAAACTAAAATTTTAAGGGGGAGATTAATGTAATAAAATTAATGATCAATGGGCTTATTCAACCGACTTGATTGTTGAAAATAAAATTATTGGGTGTGGTTAAACCCTGCGAAGTTGAGTCTTAGTTATATAAGTACAATCCGTATGTTGATTAATTTTGATGTTATTTTGTTCAAAAATATCATACAATTATGTCTTACCTAATACATACTTGTAGATCGAGATTGTTGGTATATATTTCATTCTACATGTGTAACATCTCGGAAATTGGTAAGTTGAATTGGAAATGAAAGTTTTGAATACTATTTAAGCATTTGATATTGTTGCATATATCTAAGTTTTAAACCTTTATTGTTTTCAATATATTTGCATGTTTTACATATAGTACATTTCATATCTTGATGTTTCGGCCTAGCGGGTCCAGAATTTTCACGAAGTGGGTTCAAGATATAAAATAAAGAGCAACTTTCACATATCGCAAACATAAAAATCATATTTGTATGTTATAGCTATAGTTTGCATAATTGCGCTCCATAACAAATTTTATGTTTGCTATGGAGCTTTTGATATGTATAATTCGCTACAAACATCCAATTTTATACAAATTGTTCAGTTTGTATAAATTCATTTATACATTGTAATTTGTATAATAAGATCTTATTTGTATAAATATAAGTGTATAAGATGAAAATATATATGTATTTGTATTTGTATTTGTATATACACTTTTCTCTCGCTTTATACAAACACACGCATTTTATACATTTTATACCGAAATGTATAAAATGGCTAATTGTATACCGAGATCAGATGCCAAAAAAAGGGGATGTTTGCTGCGAATTACAATTAAAATAAACTATTGCTATAGCATTTAATTTGAATTAATAGTTTATTATTTCATACAATTTTTCCTAAAATAAAATAAACAATGCTGGAAGCGAGAATCCTGACGTTTCGGCCTGGTGGGCCCAGGATTTTCACGAAGTGGGTTCAAGATATAAAATAAAATAAACAATGCTAGAAGCGAGAATCGAACTCGAGTTGGCTGGCCAAAATGAACCCTCTTCATCGCTAGGCTAAGCACCGCACTTGTGCTAAATTGAGTCAAAATTTAATATATACCTATAAAATTTCAAATATATATATATACGTTATTTTTCTACAAAGTGAGTTCATATGAACCCACTTAACCCACTGTAGGTCCGCCCCTGAGTCTCAAGATCGACATCTAGTACTTCGTTGAGATCATTTCCATCAGCTCTTGGTGAGACCTCCTTGCATTTGGAGGGCTCCAGTTCAATTATTTATCTCATTATTTAGTAGACGATTGGTGTTTTTAAAAGATGGGACAACAAAAATAATTGATTGAAATATCTCTCAATATTTTTATGAAGCATAATAAGGTTTTAAATAGTTAACTTGAAAACATAATCTACAGAAAATCTGCATAACAAAAATTCAGAAAAGGCTAAATGATCTCAACAATTAAAACATCCTAACAACTATGTAAAATTCAAATTCATTGTAAAGCTATTTAATTTATTATGCAAAAAAAATATTGGAGTAACTAAAACCAAATTCAACACTTTTCCTTTGCTATAGATACTATAACTTAAGAAATATTCCTCCTCAATTTCTGCTTTGGCAGTTGATGCTAAATTATATATGTTCATTGTTTTTTAACTTTAAAAATTTCTTCTTTCTTCTTGTTCTTCTTTATACTTTGTGCTAAAAAAAACGCCTTCAATAATTGTATCGTGTCTAAAAGATCTTTTGAAAGTGCTTTAATCTAAACTTTTGTAGGATTTGCAAAATGTTGTTGCAAGGATTTTTCTTCCATCACATATCACATTGCTTTCAAAATATGATTTTATCTTCAAGGATCAAATTTGATAGTTTTCATTCGTGAAAATTTGTGGGGCATTGAAAGAGAGATTACTGCTTGCAATTTTTTTAGGTTAAATTTTTTTGAAAAAAGCACAGGTTGAAAATAGCCCTAACGGGTTTAAATGGATTGAAAAATAACCCTTGCGGGTTCAAAGTAGTCCTAACAGGTTAAAAATGATATGGTAGTTCTTTGGAAGAACTCACAGATCCCGTAAGATCAATAAAGCTCTTGATACCACCGTTGATGTTTTTAAAAGTGGGGCAGCAAAAAGAATTGATTGAAATATTTCTCAATATTTTTATTAAGCATAATAGGGCTTTAAATATCCAACTTGAAAATATAGTCTGCAGAAAATCTGCATAACAAAAATTCAAAAAAGGTTAAATAATCTTGACAATTAAAAAAACCTAAAAAATATTTAAAATTCAAATTCATTTTAAAGCTAGGTAACTAATTATGCTAAAAAATTACTACAGTAACTAAAAGCAAATTCAACATAGACATTCTAGTGTATTATTCAGGTAGCGGTGAGTCTGTTCCAAATATCTATCTTAGTTCAGTAGAGGTTTCATACATAAGTTAGTGAATCAGTTGAGTCTTGATTTTCAAATATCATAAGCAATATTATTATGTTGATTCATACTTATATATCAGACTTTTCATAAAGCATGTTTAGAGGTGTGAATGTTTATCATTTTTAAAGCTTCTGCATAAGTGTATTCTTCTATTCTGCAGTAAGCCAAGTCAAGGGTTCGCTTGAGAAAAGTAATGGTTTTCGAGTGTCGGTCACGCCTAGGGCAGAGACTGACTACAACAAAAACACGTTTTAGCGGCAATAAATATACACATTAACAAAGAGTGTTAAAGCCTTTACCAGCATTAGTTAATTGTCATTGGATCCAATGTCTCTAAAGTCTTTTGGGACATATACAAAGAGTGCTAATTGTCGCTAAAACTACATATTTAGTGACAATTAAGCTATTGTCGTTAATTAATTGCCGCTAAAGATCATTTTGAGGTAGTGACTCGGTGTGTGATACAATAGGAGCTATTTGATATCCATGATACAATAAGAAATCTCTTGCCCAAAATTGGGTAACGAATGAACCCATCGTACCGATGTACGAAACAACCCAATTGACTCCACCAATAGGTAAAATAGTTCAAGGAACTTGTACCAAAAGGTTGGGCACATTCCAAGTCAAACATTACCCAAAACAATCCTACACCATACTAACTCAAGAATACCAATTTCAAGAATAGAACGAGAAGATTAACAAGATTACGATGTCACGACCCGAAAAGATGAGCCATGATGGAACTTACCATAATCCAGTAATAGGTATGTCAATCCATATCCAAAAATGACAAGAAACGTGCATATTGGATAGAAACATTAATCAACAAGAAATTTTAAACAAGAAAGCAAGGTACACTGTGGAAAAAAGAAGAACAATAACATAAATACAAAAAACAGAGGTACAAGATCCAACCCACAACCTGGTGGAAATCAGTACAAAGATACTATATGAGTAAAAATCTCAAAAGTGGACAAAAAGTACATATTTGTCTGGAAGACAAAAGAGTATCCAACAACTATGTACAAAAGAAGATAGGCTGAACTAGGACGCCATCATCTAACCTTCAACTCTGAAGTCCTCCGCAACTGGCCTGAATCAATGCTGACGACTAGCGCTAGGATCTACATCAAGTAAACAGATGCACAGTGCAGTATGAGTACCAAACAACAAGTACTCAGTAGGCATCATAGACCGAGTGAACTTGAAAAGTAAAATTAATTTAAAAAGAGAGAAAGTAAAAGCAACTAGAGGTCAAGCGAGCGAAATGATAATGAAATACTAACTACAAAGCACACGAGTCCAAGAAAGAACGAAAAGAATAGCAAGAAACTAGCTATTAACCTAACTGGGCCTATGAGCCCATAAGGTACACTCTTGCACAATTGAAAGTAAATAACCCAAATGGACTCTTCTAAGCCCGATGGGTAGACAGAAGAGCTACAACTATTTATGAATGAGAACTAGTGAAATCCAAAATAAGGGAGTGCAATAGTCCGGACCTCAAACCATGGCTAAGACATGCGAAGAACCCAATAGAAGCATACCACCAGATCTCAACCTAACAAGGGTAATGTGTCTGAAACTCAGACTCTAATTGAAGACGATGTACCTAAACCTTGAACCGCAACTATAAGATCAGCGTGTCCACGACTTGAACCATGACTATAAGATCCGTCAGGGAAGGAATACATAACATAAGTCATCATAATAAGGGCTACCATGAATTGGGCCCAACTTCATAGCTGCCAGAAGCCACTCTAAGCTTGAGTCCAAGACCAATCCGAAAATAGTCGAACGAAGCCCGCTTTCACAATCGAAAACATTGGGGCCATATCATAAAGAGAGTTATGGATGAAAGGTAACGAGAGTTGAGTTTTCGCCTAGCTAAGGTTCATATTATCAAACTCAAGTCTGCTATATCAATTTATACGGAGCTAAGTCGTCTGAAGTGACGTCTGAGTACCTAAAAGGCTTATTAACTGCAAAAGGCAAGTCTAAGGCAGTCACTAGTTTTTGTCTAGGCTAAGCACAAGAAAAAGCTACAAATAATAACATGAATTCACAATCACAAGTTCAATCTAAAGACCGGTAAGTCGTAGCCTACCTCAAAGTTGAGCACACATGCTCCAGAATCACTCTTCTATAGTTTCCCCTTCCAAAAGGCGTCCAATTGTTTCCACACTATTAAAAATATGAACACAACATCAATATAGACTTGTCGGCACCAAAATCACGAAATTGTGGGATCTGCATCAGAAATCCCAACATTGACTTTATTAATTTGGTCCTAATTATCTCAAGGAACTTGTGTCTAGAAAATGGACACAATCCGAGCTCGTAAAATAACCAATTCAGATCATGCAAACAAAAGAAGCCAATTCACCATTAAATCTCATAACAAAGAAGGAAGGAGGGGAACTTACAGTTCAATACGCGTGAAAAATGAGCCAACCAAAGTGCCCAAGCAATCCTCTAATGAATTCCATAAGAACACTGATTTCCCACAACCAAACGAGTTCTCAAAGCTCCAAAATCAAATACAACATAAGAGAAAATAATCTGAAAACTAAATTAACTTCATGTAAATGCCGCAAAAGTGTTCACTATGGCCGCTTAAGCAACATCACAAAAGAGATGACTTTACCACTAAAGCGGTTTGGCCATGTAGACTGCCTACCGCTAAAGCGGTCCCCTGGCCGCTTAAGCAAAGTTAGGGTCGCTAAAGCGGCTAGGCCTGAGCTGGTAGGTCTTGCTTAAGTAACACCCTGGCCGTTAAAGCGACTTTCGCTTAGGGCTGCTTGAGCATCTGCACTAACACAATACACCAAAAAATTTAACGAAGTCCTAACAAACTCTGCTTAGAGGCTTAAGATTGGTTTGGATGTCCATGCATGCAAACAAAATATGTTATCTCACTAAATTTGGCATTCCAGACTCAAAAGATATGTCGAAACTTCCAACTAAGGTTATCTCGACGAAAAGTGGGTCCCACACCCAAACTCCATTTAAAGTAAATACCCACAAGGTGACTCGGAATGAGTTGAGAAGCCTCAGAATCCATACTGAAGGTCCTTTTGGACCAAACTCAACGTTTCAGAGCTAATAAAATCGTCAAAATTGTATGTAGAGGTCATCCACCTGAAGTTTTGACCAAAGTCAACCATTCAAATTTCAAAAGCTCCAAAACATGAAAACTTGCACAAAAAGCAATCGAACGACCAAGTGACCGAACTGTCAATCCTAGCAAGTTATAAATGACTTATGGTCACTATAGGAATGCTCTAAATGCCAAAAATAATGGAATAAATAATAATGACCTAGAAGGTCATTACATACAAGTTTCGAAGTGAGATAATGCTCCCACACTTCCCAGCTCAACCACGACAATTCCCCAAATATGTCCCTTCTAATCGAGCTCAAAAGGGACTTCTTCTATGTGAAGAAACTGAGAGAGAAGAAAGCTATTAAAACCCAATGACCGCCTAGTAGACTTGAGGTCCTAAGTGCAGTGTTGTCTGTGTGGAAAGGGCCACGTAGTGGCGGAGGTCATGGGACCACCTCTACTCCATAGAAGAGGACCCTATCATACTAGAGCAAGATTGTTGAAGTGATCAAGCTCTGCAGGAGCGGGGCACCATTGGAGCCATAACTGGTATGGGTGGTATGGGTGATGTCAGAAGCCATAGCTGGTATGGGCTCACCATTGGAGCGGTTTCGCCAAAGTGAGCCAAGCTCCACGAGAGCAGTATCGTTAACAACTAATGTACCAGCAAACTAGGGATTAAATCTTATGTTTCAAATGGACCCTCAAAATTTGTTTAGAGTCCCACGAATGCAAATTGAATATGCCCCAACCTAAAACAACATTACAGACTCAATGAGACTGTCAAAACTTCCAATGGAGGTCATTTTGATGAAAATTATACCCCAAGCTCTATTATAGCTAAAAATCATAAGGTAGCTTGAAATGAGCCCGAAATCCTCAGACCCTAACCAAAGGTCCATCTAGACTAAAATTGGCATTTTGAAGCTAATGAAACAATTAGAATTACATTCGGAAGTTATATATTTACCTAAAATTTTTATCGAAGTTAAATATCTAAACATCAGAAGCTCCAAATCATGGAAACTAGCATAAACAACAAACAACATGTCTAGTGATTGTCATGTCAGTCCTACTAAGTCATAATTGACTCGGGCGGTTATAGAAAAACTCTAAATATAAAAAATATATGAAGATGAAAAAAATGACCTAGAAGATCATTACAACATCCACTACTAATAGGACTTTTGTCATCGAAAATTACATCAGAAATAAGTTAATTCCTCAATAGCTTATCTTTGAAGCAATTTAAGATCAGAATAAGATTTGTAGAATGGTACTTATCTGAGGGTACAAAGTTACAAACCTATATCTGGGGGTTTTGGAGGGGTAGAAGGTGTGGGAGTTGTGTTGTCTTCATCCATGGATGAAGATTAAAGTTGAATGTTAAATTTAGCAAAGTTTGTTATTTGCTATTTTTATTTTGAAAGCTTCATTTTATTTTTCTTCTACCATACTTCAAATTTCAGCTAATTTATACAAATGTCCCTTGCCCCAATTTTTTTTTTTAAAAAAAATAATTATGCAAATGTACATTAATTATTTAAAATTTATTGGATATAAATTCATTAAATGATTCAAATCATATTAAATTCAAGATATATTAATCCAAATAAATATTTTAAATTAATTATTTAAGTCTAATAAATATGGATTTATTTAAAGTTCAATTTCATTGGACTAATCCATTAATTTGAGCTACAAATGATGAGCCTACTTTGCTAAGTTCAATGTCATCTTATCCTAAAGGCCTTGTTTGGTATTATGTGTCAAATGGCGTGGCATGCCACATCAAACAAAGAAGTCAATAGGATCATGTCATGTGTCAGAATGATATGACATTCCTATTCCAATAAAAGACCAATAAAAATGTGTTACATGTACAAGTGATGTATTCCGACCAATCAAATATCATCATATCACTTAAATTTGATTGATCCAAGGACACCTGTTTCTATCACTACTCCTTCGCCATTTCACTTAAATTTGATTGACCGAAGGAAAATTTGTTTTCATCATAACTCTTCCATTCTACAACTATAAATAGGGGTCCTCATAATTCTAAAAAGACCCCAAAATTCTAACAAGAAGCTAGAGAAAGCTCGTGGATCAAACGCCGCAGATTTCTCTAAAAGCCATAAGTTCAAAAATTCAAGTACTCAAGCATTCAAATTCAAAAACAACTCAAGATCAAGACCACTGGATTCAAGAACAAACTCAAAAGGCCTTGAATTCAAGTACAAGTCAAGATCAAGTTCTAAACAACTCAAGATCAAGACCACCAGATTCAAGAATAAATTCAAGTACAAGTCAAGATCAAGTTCAAGAACAACTCAAGATCAAGACCACCAAATTCAAGAATAAGCTCAAAAGCCCTTGAATCCAAGTACAGTCAAGAACAAGTTCGGAATTCAAGATCAAACTCAAGAGCCCTTGAATACATAAATTCGAAAAGATGAATCAGAAAGTTGTAACACTCATATTTTGAAATCAATTAATACAATTGTTGCAGTATTTTTTTTATCCTAATTATTATTTTCCCGATTCAAATGTCATTGTCTACGATACACTTAAAAGATATTCTTTTAGATAAACAATCAGATCTAATATTGTTTATATATTTCTATCCAATAGACAAACATTAGATTAATCTAAATTAAGGTCTAAAAAGGCTTATAAATTTTAAAACGAACCTATTCATTAAAAAATTATCCCAACTTTAAAAAAAAATGATTTCCTCATTCTTTAAGGTTATTTATGGGTTTTATTTAATTTAATTATTTGTGGAGTCCAAGTTTCACATCGTATCAAAATAATTTATCTTTTCATATTGGATTTTTTTAAAAAAAAATTATAAATTTGACTGAGTGATTTTGAAAAATAAAATTCTCGAATTAGTGATTTTGTTGATACAAAATAAAGTTCAATGATTTTGTTACATAAAGAATCATATTGAGTAACCTTTTTGAGATATTAATTCTATCAATATTGGATATAAAATAAATAAATTTAAAATATCGGATACATATATAAGAAATAAGGAAATTTTATGCTCCTTCACCAAAAAGCAACTTTTGAACTTAAAAAGAATTTCTAAACATAAATTTATTAAAATATGTTAAGAAAGGAAGAGTGTGGTGTAACAAGAAGACATGTAGAATCTCGTAATAAGCAACAAAAGATGGGAACATCGAAGAGTCTGAATATGTATTCGAAACCTCCATTTGGAACTTTGGAATGTTATGCTAACAGAAGATACACATGTAACCCGGCTTAAGTTAAGGATAACGTTTTGGGAGAGGCAATTCAATTTTTTAATTGTGATGCATACATATAAATAATAGGCTAATGATTGTACACCTCAGACTTGAAGATAATAACAAATACTTGGTCATGGCAAATTTCTACAAAGAAGATGGTGGGCTCTTATGGATTTAAAGCTACTGTACAAAATAATTCAATTCATTCAGTTTATATATATATGTTCTAATGCTGCCTCCTACTAATATTTTGTTGCAGGAGTTTCAACATCCATTTCAGAAACCCCCCCTACTCATTACACAATCAAAATTCAGTCACTTTCTCTTCTAAAGAAGAACAATATTGAGAAATACACCTCTCCTTATTTCGAAGCCGGCGGATATAAATGGTGCAGCAAATTTATCCTAGCTACTGTAATCTAATTAATGTAACTACTCTCTTCAGTTATAAATTTTGTAAGTTTTGCAGGAAGTTGGTGTTTCATCAAAATGGAAACAAAAGCAAGAATAAAGCAGGGAAGCATGTTTCTGTGTATCTGATGATGGCGGATGCAACCTCACTAGCACCTGCAGGTTGGGAGGTCCATGTTGGTTTTCGGCTGTTTTTGCTTGATCACAACAATGACAACTACTTGGTCCTCCAAGGTCTCAGTTCTTAGATATACTTCAATTTCTTTTTTTTACACATAACAAAGGAAAAAGAATCAAGTCTTCTTAATTACAACAACAGATACATTTACTGGAAAGGGAAGAAGATTCCATGCTATGAAGGTGGAATGGGGATTTGATCGATTCATGAGTCAAGAAGCTTTCAACAATCCAGAAAATGGGTATGTTGTAGATGACACGTGTGTCTTAGGAGCAGAGGTATATGTCCGTCAAGAAAAGTTCCGAGGTAGACAAGACTGTCTCTCCATGGTGAAAGACCCCATTAGCTATAAGCACACCTGGAAGATCGACAAGTTCTCTTCTCTTACTGCAGATTGTGTAGACTCTAAGACCTTCATGGTAGCAGAACATAAATGGTACAATCACTCGTTTCCTTTATTCAAACAGGGTAACTAAATATCTGTCATATACATAATGGATATCTGTATCTATGTATAAACTTGAACAGGAAGATACAGGTATACCCCAAGGGCAAAGGGAGTGGTACAGGCAACCATTTATCACTATACTTGGCATTGGCAGAACCAACCAGCCTTTCTCAGGGTTGTCAAATATATGCAGATTTTACAATGCGTATCCTTGATCAAGTTAATGCCCAACATGACTTAGGCAAAGGTACTTAACAGCAGTCGAGAACTTTAAAAGTTAATGATGTAAAAATGCTGAAAAGATTAATGGATCATTACTATGTAATCATCATGTATACTACTTTTGGTTGCAGCCAACTATTGGTTCAGTGGATCACAGACGGTTTGCGGATGGCCAAGATTTATATCAATTGGGTATTTCAGTTTGCCAGGAGCCGGCTTTCTCGTCAGGGACACTTGTGTTATAGAGGCTGAAGTCACTGTGCATGGGGCTACTACTAATAAAATTATGCTCTAATTAGTACAAAGAATTTGATCATGACAGCAATTATTGTTGAGAGAATATTTTCTCTACTGTTTGGACAGACCAGATAGAAGAACATTGAAGTCATAAGTCTCATTCTGACAAATTGATCTGCCTGTATCAATCATGCCAATTTGGCATGCCATGCTAGTCCCGGTGTTCTTTCTCATACAAGTAATGCAAATGAACTACTACTATTTGGAATTTAAGCCCATTATTTCTCCGTTCTTGTTGTATCAATTAGTATTTGTTTAAAGTGAGGAAAATGATGCAAGAATGCCCTCTCCATTTCTCTCGACTTAGGATAGTGCATTTCCTAGTTATCACTTTATTTCTTTCGAGCAAATTCTAGTATGGAAGTGAAAAGGAAGACCCTCAGAACTAAAAGTAGAATTTACTTTACAACATACTTTAAATGTTCTCTCAAATATTAAAATAAATATTAAGTTTTACATTAAAAAAAAAAATTGGTAAAGTAATCAAATCATATTAGAAAAGCATCAAGAAGATGCAAATGTTACAAGAGAGCAAAAGAAGCTGCTTCAAACAAAACATGAAGCAAACTTACCTGTAAAACAGCCAAAAGAATTCCCTGAATATTCTACTAAGGTAAAGACAGGGAGCTAACAAAATTCAAAAAGTTATCCATACTGTTTACAGGGGAGAGAAAGTGCCAACTGAATAAACATTCCAAACATAGGAGTCGAGATTCCATTAAAGCATATGTTATTTCTCTCCTTCCAAAGACACCAAAAAAAACCATAAATGAACACGATACATAGATAGTCCATTACATAAATTCTGGGCTAATTATCTAGATAGTCCATTAAAGTTGGCACGATACATCAGTTAGACATTTTATCTTCAGTGATGCGTTGGAGGAGGCAGATGTGGAAATGAGACTTGACACACAGACCATCCCTAAGAAAGATAGTTTTAAGTATCTCGGGTCTGTAATCCAAGGAAGTGGCGACATCGACAATGATGTCACACACCGCATTGGGGTTGCTTGGATGAAATGGAGGAATGCCTCTGGAGTCTTGTGTGATAAGAAAATTCCACCTAGACTAAAGGTAAGTTCTATAGAGTGGTAGTTAGACCGGCCTTGTTGTACGGAGCGGAGTGTTGGCCAGTCAAGAAATCACATGTTCAGAAAATGCAGGTTGCGGAGATGAGGATGTTGAGATGGATGTGTGGGCACACTAGGAGGGATAAGATTAGGAATGAAGTAATCCGGGAGAAGGTGGGAGTGGCATCTGTGGTGGACAAGCTGAGGGAAGCGAGACTGAGATGGTTTGGACATGTGAAGAGACGGTGCGAAGACGCCCCAGTGAGGAGGTGTGAGGGGCTGGTCGTAGAGGGTACGCGGAGGGGTAGAGGTAGGCCTAAGAAGTATTGGGGAGAGGTGATTAGACAGGACTTGGCTCAGCTTCACATTACCGAAGACATGACTCTAGATAGGAAGGAGTGGAGGTCGCGTATTAAGGTTGAAGGTTAGTAGGGCTAGCGTGCTGTCCTTTCTCGCGAGGGTATGGGTTGTTAGCGTGTGTAGTGGTCGTAGCCTTTCTCTTGCAGTT